>NC_062572.1:50893878-51063878 GCF_022837055.1 Prionailurus viverrinus
ACCTCAAAGGACATATTAAGGATTATGGACTGTATCTTTTCTATCCAAGGAGGAATAGAAAACCACTGAAAGGTATTTAGCAAGGAAGAGGAACAAATCTCTTATTCTAAAATGAATTATCTGGCTATATGATAGAGAATGAACTGGAAAAGGGTGATAATGGATGCAGGTAAACCATTTAAGAGGCTTTTTAAATATTCTTGGTGAGAAAAGATGGTAGCTGGAACCATGGGCTGCTGTAGATAGATAGAGAGAAAGAGAGAGAGAGAGAGAGAGAGAGAGAGAGAGAGATTTAGGAGGAAGAACCAATGGGATTTGGGGAGTCAAGTGGAAAGAGGAATCAAGAATTACTCCTAATCTGGGGTTACCTCCTGAAATGGGGAAAAGTGGACAGAGAGTAGGTTTGGCACCAGGAAATCCATGAATTCCATTGTTTTGGATATGTTGAATTTGTGGGTCTTTGAGACATATAAGTGCAGGTGCTGAGTAGGCATTTCTATCTACCTTTTCCTAGCAATCAGGACTAGATACAGAAACATGAGGTTGTTGGTCCCTGAATGATAATTGAAGGCCTGGGGGGGGGGGGGGGGTAGATGGGATTGTCCAAGGAGAGAGAATAGAGCAAGAAGAGGGCCTAGGAGTGAATTCCAAAGAATAAGAAAATTTCTGACCTCAGAGAGTAGACTACAAGGAGGAGAAACAATAAATGTGTTCAACAAGATATTTTAGTTCCATTAGGAACTAAACAGGAGCTCAGAACTACCATTCAATTTTAGTATTGGGAAGGGGCAGGTTCAAGAGGAAGGGTTTTATATTGGGCAACATGAACCATTTCAGACACCCAGCTAGACCTTATGTGCATTTAAGTACCCGAGCACATGAACACATGTCTCTCATTCTGAACCACTGGAATGGCACACTCACATTGCTCTTTTTCCTAACTTGGCTTTAGTTCCCAGACTGAAAAGATGTTGCAGAAATGTCTTAGCAGAGATGAAAGGCATGTTTAATCTTACCTTCAAGGTTGCTCATAGTGGCCTGGACAGACCGTCAGTGTTTTGCTAACTTCAATCTTAACAAACGAATTTCAATTCCAGGATTTTGCAGTAAATGTAGACAGTAGACAAATTCTCCACCTCCTCTTTATTTGCTATCACCTGCGGGACTAATTTTATTAACTACATACTTATGAGTCTTTTTGAATTGCAACTTGCTCATTCTGTGGAAACTGAAAGGCTGACTGAAGAAAGCAAATTGTTTGGGGTCCTTCTTTTTACCTCTCTGTCAGCACATTAGTGCTAAATTCTCTAGCCTCGCCCCGCCTCGCCCCGCCTCGCCCCGCCTCGCCCCGCCTCGCCCCGCCTCGCCCCGCCCCGCCCCTTCTCTTCCCTTCCTCAGGGCTGCATGGTGACCTACTACAGCTGTTCACCAAAGGTAGAAGAGAGAGTAGTGTCCCCAGACACTGACAGTCTGTCCAAGTCTCTGCCAGCTGGGACCCATCAACATCAACCTTTTTCACTGTGCTTTTCATAACAAAGATTCTTTCAGATTAAAACTAGTAAGTCAGTATCTTTAGCCTGAAATTTTCTCCTGTTTTAAAGTCCATATTTCCAATGGTTAATGGCTATGCCCTCCTTCCAGCACCTCAAATACATAATGACTCCAACAGTACTTTCCATATCCGCTCCGTCAAACAGCTTCCTGCTTCTAACTGCCTTTCTTCAGTTAATGGACTACATCTTGAGTTGTCACCTGGCTTAAAATCTGGGCTTTTTAATTTACTTCTCTTCACATTTCATAATCAGTTGCCAAGTCTGAAAGATGGTTCCTTTCCAACATTTTGCCCACCCATCATTGTCTTTCCATTTTGATGCCATCATACTAATTGCAGGAAGAGGAGTGTTGTCTTCTCTTCACTGCTCCTGTCCTGACCTCCTCTGACATTATAACCAAATGAATTTTCCTAATGTAAGATTTAAATAAATCTTTTTCTTATTTTTTAAGTTTTTAAAAATGTTTATTTATTTTTGAGAGAGGCAGAGCATGTGTGCACACACACAAGTGGGGGGAGGGGCAGAAAGAGAGGAGAGAGAGAACCCCAAGCATTGTCCATGCTGCCAGCCCAGACCCTGATGCAGGGCTCAATCCCATGAACCATGAGATCATGACCTGAGCCAAAATCAAATTTGGGAGCTCAACCAACTGAGCCATCCAGGTGCCCCAAGATTTAAATGAATTCTATTCCCTAAAAGCACAATTGTTTGCCTGGCATTATTTTCTGTAAACAGCCTTAATCTACTTGTCTTGATTTCCTTTGTCTTTCATGTCTCTCTAGCCAAACTAGATCACTTTGGTTCTCTCAAATGCCCTTCTTTGAGCTTCTGTTAGTTCAGCCTATTCCCAAAACAATCCATTTTTTCCCTTTCTAATATCAGCTATTGACCCAAATTTCACATTATTTTGCCCGTAAAGTTACCCTTTTTCACACCCTAAAATTATTATTTTTCTCTTCTATATCCTATAAGACTCAGTTTGTATGACATTTATAGCCCATTTATTCATTTGTATATGTTATTTTCCCTAGTAGATTGAAGGAATCGTGGGAGCAAGGGCTGGACCTTATCTATATTTTATCATCCATAGGTACTACATCTATAGTACTTTGTTTTATTGCATTAGCTTGTACTAGATATGGCTATGTGTTTTAGAATACCCTCAGTAATAGTGCTTTAAATAAGATAAAATTTACTTTTCTTTTGCTTAAGCAAATTTAGGCCTGGTAATATAGCTATGTTGCACAAAGTCTTCAAAGATCCAGGTTCCTTCTATGTTGTTGCTCTGCCATGCATGGCTTTGATCCTGGGGACCATGATGGTTTCTGCACTCCAGAGGAAACACAAAGATGGGCTGAAGAATAAAAGAGTGAAGGGTACACTCGTTATGCCTTTTAAAGAAGGCTCCTGGAAGCTGCTACAAGTCACATTCTTTTCTATTTTTTTTGGCCATATTTGAGTCACATGGCCACACCTACAGGAGAGGCTGAAAAATGTGATGTAGAATATCATATATCATATCATATCATATATCATATCATATCATACAGTATAGTATAACATACTATAACATAATATATAATAACTGATGGCTAATTATAGTCCAAAAATTTATTACTGTAGGAAAAACGAAGATGAAAATAAAGGTATAATTTGGGTGATGATGATGTGTCAATGGAAGTTCATCAATTGTAACAAATGTACCACTGTGATATGGGATGCCTACAGTGGGGTAGGTTGGCTATGTGTAGGGACAAGGTGGGCATGGGAACCTTCTATACTCTCTGCTTAGTTTTTCTGTGAATCTAAAACTACTCTAAAAAATAATGTCTATTCAAAAAACTTAAGACATAAATAGGAATCTCAGCTCTATTTCTCCAGAATAGATTGAAACAAGTATTATAGAATAATGAATGAATGACAATAGCAGGTGAAAGATAGCAGGTGAAGGTTGAAATAATTTTCCAAGGGAGCTATATTTAGAAGTTTTTTTTTTTACTTAGTGAACTTCATGCTTAATAATCCTATTATCCTTAATATAATATTCTGTTTTCTGGGTTAGTGATTATAGTCTTATTAACTTGAGAAAAAAAATTTCCCAAATCAGTTTTTAATCAAGTATAGCTTTACTGGATTTATAGCTAAATCATTTCTTTTAAAAGAGAGAAGGTTTTTCTTCCTATAGTATATTTTTAAAACTTGACAATTATCATTACATTTGCATGAACTTCTAAAATAGCTATTTCAGCTATTTTACTAGAACATAAATTCCTTCAGAATATGCACCTACAACTCTAGTACAGAATTTGAGCATTTACAAATAGCTGTCTTTAATTGTATATTTTCCTTATGTTTCTGTTGTGAAGTGAGCATTAGAAGGTAATTTGCCTTTTAATATTGGCCAATTTCTTTAGTTTTGACATATTTATTTTCATTTTCTCTCATTCTGCCCCAACTTTACTGATACTCCAAGAAAATAATTGGATGAATGCCTGAGGAAACTAATTTGTTCACTTATTTAAAAAAAAAAAAAACCCAACAACACCCATTAATTACCTGGGGTCTTATTCAGGTAAACTACCCTACTGAAAGACTACTCATCTACCAGGAGAAGGGGGATGGAGCTGGATAAAATTAGGTCCTGTTAGAGTTGGAATTTTCTGGATATTGATCAGAGCTAAGTCCTGATAATGACTGATGGGAAAGATTGGCATTCAGACTGCTGGTGTTTCTTCTAGGAGAAATCAGAAAGGAGGCAATCTTGTTTTTCCATGCGGGACACTCACTGTAAAACATCCACTCAGACTTTTCTGTCCACTAGCCCTTTCATCAGGACCTTCCTGGGGATTACTCTCCAATCTGTGGATCTAATTGGCCTTGAGAGAAAGCGTTGTACTTTGTGGGAACCCAGAATTGCTCTAAACAGACATCAGAGGCTGACCACAGGGTTAAATTAAATAGGTTTTCAATGACGCCAGTTTTGTGTGGGATTGTCATTTCGATTTTGCACTGACAGGAAAGAGTTTTGAGGCCCCTCCCTGAAATCCATGTGCCAAAGTTAAAGAAACACTTTGGAATTTGTTTTGTACCCTCTGCCCCTCTGCAACACTTTATGATTTAATTCTCTGAATAGAGAGTTTTCTTTAGCAATCTCTTTAAATTCCCTTGATCTTGAGTTCTTTTTCTTCTTAAATGCACCATTGATCAATTGATGTTCTTGTTCTTTTGTACTCTTTGAGGAGAGTTATTATGAATCCATTGTTAAACTCCTAAATGGGTCGAATCAATTTTCCAATTGCCTCAGAATATATATCAAATTCTTGTCTTCCAGGAGCCATAAGCAAATAAACCTCTCCCCACTAATGAAATAAAGTCTCTTTTAAGTGTTATTGCTGGTAGGAGGGAATGGTTATTTGTCAAATCAAATGAAATATTCTCACTATCTCTTTGAACCTACTCAAAATATGACTTCACAGGTGCCTGTCAAATTTCATTGATCTAAATTGTCTTCTCTTGAAAACTAAAAAAATGATAAGCTATGAACATCTTTATTTTTGTATCATTCATTCATTTGATACTTGTTTTTGGAGCATCTAGTATGCTCCATATACAGCTATTTTAAAAATGTTTTTTAAATTCTAGTTGAATAAATCCAGGAGATTATGGAATGCAGCTTGCAGGGGTCTAGATGCTGGAGAATGATGGGGGAAGAACCAGTTGTGTCAATGGGCAAGTACAGAGAAAGAGAACAAGGTGAGAACTTGGCTGAATGCAGGACAAGTGAAAGCCTCAGCAAAGACAGATAGGAAGTCTAACCCATTGGATCCAATTTTAGATCTGGTTCAGGTATTACAATCAGAAAGTTCAGAACAGTGGACAAAGCTAGTAAGAATGAGATGACAGGGGTGCCTGGCTGGTTCAGTCAGTAGAGCATGTGACTCTTGGTCTCAGAGTTGTGAGCTCAAGCCCCACATTGGGTGCAGAGCCTATTGAAAGTAAAATTAAATTAAAAAATATATTACAAATTAAAAATAAAGAACACAATGACAGCAGATTGCAGGGAACAACAGCATGGAAAATGAGATAAGGACTGATAATGGATAGGAAACATCTTAGGAGTTAAATATTATCATCAGAGATGTTACAAGGGTCTATATATAGCTGAATAATAGTAGCTAACATGTATTCAATGTGCCAGGCAGTTTCCAACCTATATTTTAATCTTAAGCTATCAAGGCATTAGTTAATTTAATCAGTCCGGTATCTATTCCATGAGTTCACTATTCTTATCCCTATTTCATGGATGAGACAGAACTTCCCAGAGTTTTCAGAACAGGGCTATGAGTACTGCAACTTGATTGCAGATCCTCTGTTACCAACCACTAAAAGGTACTGCCTAGATACCAAATAAGAGGTGTTGGGAGCAGGCATACAGGAACACACACAGGAGGGATGGAAGGATCACAGGGAGGGAGCAGGGAAGGAGCAAAAGCTTCTTGGAGACTGGTTCATCTCCCTAAAGATATAGAATTTTCCTAAGTGGAGAGGTGGAGCTGGTGGAGACCAGACAAAACAGAAGCAAGAACAGAGTCCCAGTTAGCAAGTTCCATGCTGTGTTGGCAAGGTATATTTGGAGCAGAATATTTGACAAGGGAAACTGAGGCATAAGTTTGGAACCAGAAGATAGAGCACTTTGAATGGGAAGCTCTCCAAGGCAGAGAATGTAAAGAGATAAAAACACAAAACCAGGAACCCAGTCTGGGGTGATTTTAGCGATGAAAGTCCAGGAGGAGGTGATAGAAAGCTATTTTTCAAACATGAGCACGTGAAGGTGAGGGCTTGGCAAGAGTGGTGGCAGTGCACTTGGAAAAGAATATGCTTGCTGAATCCACGAATGGATGTAGGATTCAAGAGCCAACAACGTGAGGAAGACCAGCATGGTAAGTGAACCAGCATAGGGTAGTGGTCAAGAGTGTAGACTCTGGATCCAGACTGCCTAGATTCAAAAGTGGGTTCTGCCTCTGATCTTCCCTTGCCTAGTATCATCGTCTGCAAGATGCAGGATCCTACCAGCAGCACTGGGTTTTTGTGAGTCTTAAATGAGCTTACACTCTGCACTGTGTGGAATAGTGCATAGCATGACATAAGCTTTACATAAACATTTGTTAAATAATTCAAGAAAAAATATCAAGTCATTCTGGGTAAATCACTTCCATACCTTTTATTAACAAATTGGATAGGGTGGCTAGGTGGCTCAGTCTGTTAAGTGTCTGACTTCAGCACAGGTCATGATCTCACAGTTCGTGAGTTCGAGCTCCGCGTCGTCCTCTGGCTGACAGCCCAGAGCCTGCCTGGAGCCTGCTTTGGATTCTGTCTCTCTCTCTCTCTCTCTCTCTCTGTCTCTCTGCCCCTCCCCTGCTTGCACTCTCTCTCTCTCTCTCTCCCTCAAAATAAATAAACATTAAACCCTTTTTTAAAATAAAAAACAAATAGGGTAATTGAGAGGCATCATTCAAATATGTCTAGATACTGACTGTATCAAAAGGCTTGTATTTCACTTAATAAACATTATATGTACTGAGTATGCACCATAAGCAATCTTTGTTTTTTTAAATTATTTTTAATGTTTATTTATTTTTGAGAGAGCAAGAGAGACAGAGCATGAGTGGGCGGGGGGGGGGGGCAGAGAGGGAGACACAGAATCTGAAGCATGCCCCAGGCTCTGAGCTGTCAGCACAGAGCCCGATGTGGGGTTCAAACCTATAAGCTGTGAGATCATGATCTGAGCCAAAATAGGATGCTCAACCGACCGAGCCACCCAGGCACCCCAACACTCTTTGTTTTTGAGATGTGGAGTGAGGGTGGAACAGTATGACTCTAAGCTCTAGTGTCATCACTATTCTGTGTGCCTATCTTGTGCCTAGCACAGTCTTGGAACAAACATTTTTTAGAGGGAATGGGCATGTGAACAAAGAATCAGATGGCTGAATGGGCATTTTTGGGATGTATAATAAATGATGCAACCAAGCCTGAAATAATATCTGTAGACCACCCACCAGCTCAGTTAACCACCATCACAACACCTTTCCCCACCTTCTGTGTGTAAGTAGGAGTTGCACTTTGTCTCAGCCCTGGTAAGCCTCTCCATGACAGTGTGCCACTGTTGAGGGCAAGAGCTATGTCATATCAAGTTTTGCCATCCATGCAAGGTGAAATATCCCTTACATGTTTACACTCAATACTGAGTAAATAAATAAGGAACCCTGGTCTTGGATGGAAAGAATTCTTGTCATCTAGAATACCAAATAGGAATATACAATTTAACATAGAGCCTCTAGTGGGATCACATTTAATTAGCAGAATAAGAAAAATAAGCTAATAAATGACCAGATGGTAATGTGCTATTAGAATCTGCATAACTGTGACTGTGTTTGTGTGCACATGTGTGTGTGTGAGTGTGTGTGTGTGTGTGTGTGTATGTGTGTTTAGAAAGCAGCAGCAATTATTGGAATGCTACATCTAAACCGAACTATGAGCAGAAGGTATGGTTGTGTTCCTAAACATTACAAAATAATGTATGATGTAAAATCAAAAGAAAGAGCAAAACCAAAAACTAGACTTTGTTTCCTTAAATAAAGTTCAACTTGAGCCCCACAGAAAAAAAACATAGAAATTCAAAACACAGTTTTGATGTTGTATGGGAGTTTTTGTTAGCTCTTCGGCAAAGTTGTTGGAGGTATTTCTCATTATGTTTCCAGCCGTGGACATTTTCAGGAAGATAAACAATCATTGGCCTGCCCTTCAAATACCCAATACATGGTGCCCAGAGACAGAGAGGGTTTATCTTTTTCAGTCTTAAATCATGTAAGGTGACACCTCAAGTGACTTGATGTATGAGACTAGAACTATAATAGTGTAAAGTCCCAAAAGAGAGTAGAATTTCATGATGTAGCTTTTCCAAGTCCACTAACTTGTCATTCTTAAGGGTTCATTTCTTAAGGGCATTCTTCACATGCAACTGATGTACCCACGGGAAGAAATCATTAGTATCAATGTTGCAGAATAGGGTATGTTCATAATGTAGGCCATATTCTTTATGAATGTTAGCTTTTGTCATGTAGGGGTCCTGCCTTCCTAGATAGACGGTAAATTACATGAGGTCATCTTGATCCGAATATTTACCCCTTATATCTATTATCTATGTGGTAATCACAGTGTTCTGCAATAAAATGAAATCTTTATCATCTATCTATCATCTATCTATCTATCTATCTATCTATCTATCTATCTACATCTATGCAACCATATTCCAAATTTCATGCCATCATTTGTGTCTTACAAAATATCATGGACTGGTGGCTTAAACAACAGATAGCTATTTCTGACAGTGTCAGATGCTAAGAAGTCCAAGGTCAAGGTGCTGGAAGATTCAGTGTCTGGTAAGAGCCTGTTTCCAGGCTTGTACACCGCTGACTTCTTGCTGTGTCCTCACATGGGTTTTCCTTGGTACATCCTGGTGAGAGATCTCTTGCTCTTCCTCTTCTGATATGGGCACTAATCCCATCATGGGGGCCCATGCTCAAGATCTGGTCTAAACTTAATTACCTCCCCAGATACCTCTAACTACCATCAAATTGGGGCTAAGTTTTCAACATACGAATTTTGGGGGAGACACAAACATTGAGCCCATAACAACCTGTAAGATCTCATTCCAGTCTTTCCCTCAGACCTGGTCTTCTTCTCCTCTCCTGCCACATGGGTCCTTTTTCTGTTCCTTAAATACACCAAAATTATTCTTACCTCTAGGACCTTGTGCTTACCACGACCTCACTTTTTGCCATGTCTTCATGTGCTTTCTCATTCAGCTCTCAGTTCAAGTGTCATCTCCTCACAGAGGTTGTCCCTGGATACCTTAGCAGAAGTTTGTTTCCTTATCCCTCTAACATCACTCTAGCACATTATCTCACCTTGTTTTTCCTTCTTGGTACTTATGAATATCCAAAATTATCTTTGTTATTGTTGTTATTATAGTTACTATCTGTGTATTGTAGTAGTATATGACCTGCATAAGGAAAGACCTCTTACCTATACTGTTTATTACTTTAGCTCCAGATTCTAGAACCTAGCATATGATATATAAATATACATGCATATACATATATCTTATGCATTAACATATATATATCAAATATATATAAAATGTTTCAGTACATCAGTTGATGTTTAACAATGTTTGCAGAAAGGGGCACATGGGTGGCTCAGTCGGTTAAATGGCCATCTTCGGCTCAGGTCATGATTTCACAGTCTGTGAGTTTGAACCCCACATCGGATTCTGTGCTGACAGCTCGGAGCCTGGAGCCTGCTTCGGATTCTGTGTCTCCCTCTCTCTCTGCCCCTCCCCCGTTCGTGCTCTGTCTCTCTCAAAAATAAATTAGCATTAAAGAAATTAAAAAAAAATGTTTGCTGAACAAAAGTGAAAGTAGCTACATGGTTTCATGACTTATCTTTGGCAAAATTGTGCAGTATGTTTTTGAATTTAAATTTAATCTAGCATTCTCTGTCTTCACCTTCATCACGACTCTTTCCTCCCCCAGAGTCACTTTTGCTTCACCACTGTCAACCAGAGATCAACTGCTGACTCATCCCCAGTATTGTTTAGCTTATAATACCATACCAAGATTTTGGTGGTTCAAGGGACAGAAGTTCTTATAACAGTGGTATAATAGGAATGCTAGGTAGATGGAAAATACTTTGGTTGGGCATGGAGAGGCTTCCTGGCACTATCACTATTATTCCACAAAGGTAACGGGACTGAGAGCTGAGATTTTCTTTCTGTACTACAGCAAGAGAGGAGAGACTAAGACTTGTCCATCTAACTGAAGTGACAAGCCTTGCTACATTTGCCTGAGGGGCTCACTGTGTTTCAGGATCTGACCTAAGTTATGGAAAATCTTAGAACCAAAGTATTAATAACAAGGAGCCTTATTTATGTCTTTTTTCATTGTGTGAAGAGACCTCACCTCTGTCTCCCATGTCACCTACTAGTTCCTAATGAGTGGACTAAGCCAATATGCCACAACTTTTTGGCATTCATATCTGCTTATGAATAATAAAAATGCAATTCAAGCATATGCCTTCTCATTCTGTGATCCTCTCATTCTCTGCTCGTGCTCTTAATGCACAGTGTTAATGTCAAATCTGTTTGCTTTAATTATGTTAAGAGGTTACGTTGGAAGGTTATCCATTTTGTCTTTAACAGCACGAAATAGCACTTATATTATCACTGTCACTTTCCGCACATAAACAGGAACTTGATTAACAGTAGCTAACCATGAGAAAATAAATGTTCTCTTAAGCACAGACATTTTTAGCGGATAAGCACTAGGTGTCACTAGTATACTCTCAACCACAATTATCTATATCTTCAGAGGAATCAAAGCTGAGTGAGGCAGGCTGATGAAGAAATATAGGCATGCTGGGAAACAGTGGGAAGTCATACCTTTAACAAATACTATTTATTTGTTTATAACCAGACAAGTGTCTTTAAAAATATTTTAATGGATTATGGTAAAAAAAAAAAAGTAGGTAAGTGACTTTGAGATATGTGGGAGACCATCATTATATACACCAGAAACACGCCTGAAAAAATTGTGTGTGAATCAAATATTTATAAAGTGAATTATGATTTCCTACTGATTATTTTTTAAAAATTTGGATGTGTAATCCCCCCTCATCTTCCCAATGTTCACAGTGCAGCTTCATTTTAAAATAGAAATTATTTTGGAGCTGGCGGAAATGTTCTATATTTTTAAGTAGGTGGTGATTCCACAGAAGTATACACATGAAAAAATTTATTGAGCTGAACACTTAGGACTTGACATTTTACTGTATAAAAATTATACTCCCATAAAACACTAGTAAAAATCATAATTATTCATCTTAATGTTGCTTCCAATAGCTTTTCACTTTTGTAAGCAGATATTCTGTGCTTAAGTAATTATTCTACATAACATTTGCAAGTACTTAGTCAAATGAATGCTGAATGCACCTGGTCTTTGAATGTCTTAAGATATGCCTCAGGGCTAATTCCCACATCTTGGAACTGCTCCTTACTCAAGAAGGACTGAATTTTTAATATTTAAGTCACCACATTGGTGATTTTCACATTGGTATGGAACCATTTTGTTGGTTGCATAATTGACCCTTTCAGTGTGAAGAGATTTAATGGATGTGAACAGGTATACTATTGCTTCAGTAACAGTTGTTTTAAATTGTGTCCATTACTTTGTCTTAAAGCAGAAATATCAGCATGCTCCAAAAGTATTGTTTAAATTAAATTATGTATGTGAAGTTCTCTTAAAGCTCAGGTATAAATGCAATCTGCCGAATACTTTTGCCTCAACACAGTTTATCAGCGTAATTATATGAGCCTTACCTTTTGGACTTTTAAAATAAAGTGGGTAATTAACCATTTTATTAAATATTTGAAACTAGAATTGAAAGTCTGGATAAAATTCTTTCAAGGAAATTCTTTACGTGCTTAAAACAACAACAACAACACACGATATACTCAATCATTCTATGCTTTACTTTGTTCTTTTTAACCAAACCATTTACATCTTGTCGCCCAAAATGGCATATCTCTTTCTTGATTTTCAGTTTCCTTGTTTGGGAGAAGAAAAAGGAATGGATTCCTCACCTCCTATTGCTCAACCCATGTGTTGGATCTATATTGGTCTTTGAGAGTGACTGTAATGTCTTCATCTTGCCTATTGACTCAAATTCCAGCTCACTGATCCTCAGACTCTAGAGTCTTGAAACTTCCCTTTCACTTTTTACACTTTTCCCAAATGGTTCTATACGTCTAACTATGCTCGCAACAACAGTTTAGACCTTCTCCATTCTTCTTAGCCTTGGCTCTCCACAGTTTTCATACTATATTTATAATCTACCAGTTCTATGAACTGGTGTCTTGCTTCTCATCTGAAACTTGATTCCCAACTACTTTGGAGTGAATACCACCATGATACAGAATTCTGTATGCTCCTCCTTCACTCTAGAAGACAGAAGTGCCTCACCTATCAGGAAACAATTCGGGGGGCGGGGAGGGAAATATATACGTGTACATACATGTATACACATATATATATGTATATATACGTAGTACCTAGTATGTGCCAGGTACAAAGCTAAGGAATGGGATACCAATATAGGTTTAGACATGAGTCCTAATCTTAGAGACCTTACAATATTCTGGTGGTCATATACACATAAACTAATCATTTTAATATTGTAACGGATGCCTCCAATACACTAATCTTGTCAATTCCAATAGAAGAGATAGAAGATAATATATTTGCTGCAATCATCTAAAAGTAAGCAATCTTCTTCATTTGTGAGACAAAAGATTGAGAAAGGACAGTTATACAACCATGATGATTAACTCTCATATGGACATTCCTATTGGAGTGGATAAAGAGATCATGCCAAATTGGGGATAATAAGCCAATCACAAGTGAATATACACATGCTCACACACACACGCGATGACAATGAAGACAGAAGTCAGGTGGTACCCACCCTGTGTACTGAAACCACTTCAGTGGACAGGGCTGTGAAGGACAAGCTTTCTTTCTGTTTCCCAGGTGCCTCATTACTTTTGACCAGCATTTCCAATCCCATTCTGTTTGGTAATATACTATGGGAGAGAAAAATGTTAAAGAGTATTTCTTTTCTTTTCTTCCTTCTGAATTTTTTTATCAGAGAATTGCATTTCCTACAGGATTCCATTGGTAGTCCACGGTGAAGACACAAAAGAAAGAGAAAAATGTAGAAGAACAGCTTACAGGAATGATGAACAAGATGTATTGTGGAGTTAGGGGTCATTGTTGTCTGGTACGGCTATAGATGGAGGCCCCACTAGTGTGTTTTGGAAGGTTGCCGCCATTACTCAGGGCACTCTGTCAGCTCCGGGCATGATGCGGATTCCTGATGCTCCCACAGTGCTGTGTGCCACACGTTCTTGTGTCTCAAGGGCAGACCCAGGCAGGAGAGAGAAGCGTCTGGAGTTGGCAATATGAAAGATAAGTTTGTACTTGATGACACAGACCAAGGAATGATAGTTTAATATCAATCATTACAGACAATTGCAAAAGAACTGGATGTTCACACACAGAAGATATATTACCCATTAGGAGGCAAATCTATCACAAACAGTACCCCAACACTTACTGACTGAAAACTGAATAAGCATCATATCTCCAAGAGCAAATAAGTTCAAATAGATGTGTTTGTCAAGATGAAATTGGATTGACCTTCAAGTGCCTTGTACTTTTGGGGTAGCAGCAATAGAATAGCATCATTTAGGGCTTCATTATCATAAATAGGAGGGAAACTTTTGGTATTGTTATGAAGTGCTAGTAGTCCTCAACCTTATTTCATCATTGGCATGTATATATATCTTTTTGTTCTTTTCTTTTTACTGTTTGCAACACATATGCATCCACACATTGTAGAATCTGGGATGTTAACAGAACCTCAGAGATCATCCATCCGGTGCCCCAAACCTTGCTCATAGGAGAATCACCACCAGGGAGGGTGGGGTTTTCAAAATACAGATTCCCTTGGTTTATTCTTAAAGATCTTTGGTAATGATACTAGTTTCCTTGGGCTGCCAAAACAAAGTGCCACAAACAGAGTAGTTTAAAAGAGTGAAAGTTTACTGTCTCACAGTTGTGGAGGCTGGATCTGAATCTTATAAAGAAATCTTTCCATGATAAAGAAATTGTGGTTTATATACACAATGGAGTACTACGTGGCAATGAGAAAGAATGAAATATGGCCCTTTGTAGCAACATGGATGGAACTGGAGAGTGTGATGCTAAGTGAAATAAGCCATACAGAGAAAGACAGATACCACATGGTTTCACTCTTATGTGGATCCTGAGAAACTTAACAGAAACCCATGGGGGAGGGGACGGAAAAAAAAAAAAAGAGGTTAGAGTGGAAGACAACCAAAGCATAAGAGACTCTTAAAAACTGAGAACAAACTGACGGTTGATGGGGGGTGGGAGGGAGGGGAGGGTGGGTGATGGGTATTGAGGAGGGCACCTTTTGGGTTGAGCACTGGGTGTTGTATGGAAACCAATTTGACAATAAACTTCATATATTGAAAAAAAATATTTCCATGACTTTCCCTACGTCTGGTGGTCACCAGCCATCTCTTGTAGTCCTTAGCTTGCAGGGGCATCACTCCACTCTGCCTCAGGTACCACATGGCCTATTTTCCTGTATGTGTGTGCCTCTGTGGCTCTTTTGATAGGGACACCAGTTATATTGGATTGGGCCCTGCCATATGCCAGTATGACATCATCTTACCTAATTACATGAGCAATGAACCTATTTTCAAATCAGGCCACATCGTCAGTCACTTTAACATACCTTTTGTGAAGGACACGATTCAACCCATAGCAAAAATATTGGAATGGGATTGAGAATCATTCAGGTGATTTGGTCATGGCCATATTTGAGACCTGCCGGACAATCAGTTCAATTCTCTTCTTTTACAGAAGAGCAAACTGAGGGCTAGATATATCTGGCAACTTTTAAATGAGAGTCAGAACATGCACAAACCATTCACATACTTATGTAAACTGTCACCCTCTAGATTCCCACCTTGATTACTTTGATAACAACAATGCTTCCTTGAATCTGGATTAAGATTACTTAGTATTTGTCAACTTTAATAAAAAGCTCTGTAGCTTTTTTTATTTTATATTTTGATTTTGAAACCTACTACATAATACTTAACCCTAGAGTCTTACATTAAAAAAACAATTCTGGTAGCAAACTTACTCAGGTATTCAAGCAAGGCTGGTATGAAGGTCAAATGGATCAATAATGGTAGAGAAATATACAAATGTGTAGACATATGTATTTTATCTAAAGCAGTAAAACATTTTTTTCAGACTTGATGGATTCTTTTCCAGATGTGGATACTACTGGAGGCAACACAAATGGTGGTTTAAATGTCACTGATTTAAACAACATGGTTCTTAGGCACATAGAGCATATGTATATAAAAACTGAACAATGCATGTGATGTGGGCCTTGTACATTTCCTAATGTATCTGTCTCTCAAAGTTCCCCTCTTCAGCTATGCTCTGAGTCAGGAAGTTTTATTAGGTAGTGATAAAATGGATTCAGAAACAGGGTTTATAGTTCAGAGGGTAAGGGTGCAAGACTGCTTTCTGTTCCTTTGGAATTATGCATGACCACTGTCATGAAAAGGAGTAAAAACTTGGGGAATATGTCACAAAACTTGGGACACGGGATGCCTGGGTGGCTCAGACCATTAAGCATCTGCTTTTGGCTCAAGTCATGATCTCATGGTTAGGGAGTTCAAGACCCGCATTGGGCTATCCGCTGACAGCTCAGAGCCAGAAGCCTGACTCAGATTCTGTGTTTCCCTCTCTCTCTGCTTCTCTCTCTCTCTCAAAAATAAATAAACAGTAAAAATAAAAAAACCTTGGGACAGAAGAACCAATAGAATGAAGAATTAATATGGAAATTGTGATGACTGCCCCCAAATATGCTGAAATTCCAGTGTCATCTATAAGAGAAAAGGAAGGCAAGATTGAGATCTGTGTTAAATGATGTACGATCAAGGATATTGATTCAGAACATAATCTCACATCCTGTGTTTTCTCTGCTCCATTCCCTCCCATAAACAACAACAACAACAAAAACCTTAAAGACTTGACCACTTTTCTTAGTATAACAATAAAGATGTTGAATAGACAGGATTTTCAATTGCAGGAGCATAAGCAGGGACAGTGTACTCTCTGAGGACAAATATTTACAACCAGCCTGCAAAATTATTGGGATTGAAGGGCACTGATTTGTATGTGCATACTAATAGTTCTGAATGCATTTAATGAAGAGAAATGGCCCTGAAAAAAACCAGGCAATCTACACACGGGAAAACTTGAAATTTGTGACATGTAAATTGGAAGTTACCATCTTTTCTGATCGTGAGGTTGCCTCAGATTCATTTCCGGAAAGCTGAAAAATTAGAGTGTGGTATGAGCAACTTGTTTATAGAATGGGATGGCATGCAAAGCATAATACAAATATTAATCAAGTCACTTTCAGAATACCAGCGGTTGGCCTTCAGATGATAGTATGGAGAAAATTCTGAAGGGGACGAACAAAATTAAATATTTTGAGAGACATTTCCAACTTCAGACTGAATTGAGAGTAAGTGGGAAAAACAATGAAAGGTAAATAGCAAATAGCACCAGGCAGAGGAGGCAGTTTTATGGAGCATAGATCAAGGAGGAAGGAGAGGAGATAATGTGGACTCGGTTCAAGAACACTGTCAGGCAGCACATCTCAGATGGAGTTCTGTGGACCACAGAGGCCAGCATCAGAATCTCCGCCACGTTTGTTAAAATGAAAATTTCTGAACCCTACCCTAAACCTACTGAATCAGAATATTGGTGATCCGTAGGTTTCATCGAGTTCCCTCCCCCAAGTCCCTGGATGATTTGTATGTACCCTTAAGTTTGAGAGAGAGCATCTTAGATTTTATAAAACATAAAGAGAGGTTCAGAGGTGACAGCTATAGAGAATATAAAGAAGCTGTATGGGCTGGGACGGAATGAGGAATTATAGTGTATAATTGAAAAGGTTTATATGAACTTCTTTAAAGAAAGAGAAAAGAGAAAGAGCAAAGAGCAAGTTCATGGACTGACACTTGATTCCCGGAAAGGAAAATGAAATCAATGATTTAGAGGCGGGTGCTCACAGTTCAGGAAAGAGGGTGGTTTGATCAAACTTGTAAAGAATGGCAGTGGCTTGCAATGTGCCCTTATCGCTGAATTCCACACAACTTCAGAATATTGCTTGAGCAAACTTTAGGGGGGGTAGCCTTGAGTGGCATACAAAGAAAATAATATGAAAAAGCCAGCATATGAAGGGAGCAGTTTCTGTTACTGCCATGGGCCTCGTCAGCTAGTGAACAGCCATGTGTCCTCTCCTATGTGTGACCACTGTTGTCTACCTGCATTCAGACTTCTGTGAAGGCTTTCGGCGACCTTTGCCCTCCAATCTTAGCAGTCACTACTTTATAATTTAAATAATCTCCTATAATAATAGAATAATCGCATTGAAAGAAATAGAATTTCTTGAAATTCTATTCTATTGAAAGAATAATAGAATTGAAAGAATACAATGATAGAATTGAAATCCTCATTAAACAGCACTGCTAGGACTAAGGCTACAGGTCGGTTCTGAAATAATGCTTGAACATCTGAAACTTTGAAACAAGACTTAAATGCAATAAAATGTGACAAAGAAGTCCCCGAATCCACTATCTAAATTTAACAGGAAGTCTGTTGTGAAACAATTGTGGAGGCATTGCTGAGTAGAAAAATATGAATGGGAAAATGTACCACAACTGTCAAACCTTACGTGCTCCTATACGCTCCCTCAAGTTTACATTTATTCACGTGAGAGATTTTTTATTACATAAAAACTTAAATTTTAAATTTCAGAGGACTTCAGGGATTCAGCCCTTGTGATGCAACTCTCCAGTGTTGCTGGGACAAAAAGTATCTGATAGGAAGCTTTTTAGACAATTTGCTGAGGAGGAGGACCCACCATGGGACTTCATGTGTCATATAAAGCCTCTGAGTGAGGGAGAGAGCGTTGTACTTTTTAAAGTAGCATGGCAATTTTAGGGGCACCTGGGTGGCTCAGTCGGTTGAGCGGCCGACTTCGGCTCAGGTCATGATCTCGTGGTCTGTGAGTTCGAGCCCCATGTCTGGCTCTGTGCTGACAGCTCAGAGCCTGGAGCCTCTTTTGGATTCTGTGTCTTCCTCTCTCTCTTCTGCACATGCTCTCTCTCTCTCTCTCTCTCTCTCTGTCAAAAATAAATAAACATAAAAAAAAATAAAATAAATAGCATGGCACTTTTAGAGAGATCTTTATGACAGCTGAATGGAGGAGGGCACGACTAAAGGGAGAATAACCTGTTAGGGGACTCTAGTTTTGGGATTAGCTCAAAGAAGATCGGGATGTGACTGGGTCAGTGGTGGCAGTTTTGGGGAAGAAGGCATAACTTGCAAAGTACTGAGCCAGTCAGCCAACAAATATTGAGTGAATGCCTACTGTGTGCCAACACTCATTCTCTGCCTCAAAATCCACAGCACTTAGAGTTTGACTGGATGCGTTTGGTGCCAGAGTAGCTAACAATCCACTTAGGGGAATACGAGAAAAAGTGAACTTTCTTCTAAATGAGAAGTCGTGCAAAGGCTATTTAGACCAGTGGGTGTTTGAATTTGGCCAGAAATGAAGGGGAAACTTTTAAGAAGAAGACATGGAAGACAGGGGTGAAGCTGGCCGAGCCGACCAAACCAACAAACCAAGGCCTGGATGTGGGACATAGAGTTCAGTTCATAGGATGTGAAGCCAGCCTGTCTAATGGAAGCTTTGGGGTCTTACTGGTTTTAATGGAAGATTAAGCTGAATGTTTATATAAGGAATGTATTGGAAAGATTTTTGAAGGACTTTGGATTTTATTCTGAATGCAGTGAACGGTTACTGCAACATTTCATAACAAATTCTAGATCACACTGAATAGGAAAATTAAAAGTTGAGATTAGAATTGTGCTATAGTTTGAGTCCGTCCTTGGTATATAGAGCTTCTTGGTTTAAAGACAAACTTCATCTTTTATCAGTTATTCAATGATGGTTCTCTTGCATATTTAGTGTTTCTGGTAGACTGGGTATCTTTTTTATAGCTTACACAGCATTATTATCTAGGATAAGAATTTTATACTGTCCCAACACCCACCCATTTTCTCCTGTGTAAAAGACTTTGCTTGGATATGTCAGATTACATTATAATACAGTTTGATAGAAATCTACTTTTACTTGTTCTGAACCACCACATCATGCTATTTTCTCTCTCATTGCAAATGTGTATTCCATATCAAGTGCTAGTTACATTTCAAAGAAAGAAATCATTTGCATTAAATCAAATATTACATTATTCTTCCTCTCAAAAACGTAAAGCAGGTATTTAATCAAAAGGAAGACATTGCCAATTTCAGATCTTTCCTGTCTTTTAATTTGCAGCTTATACATTCCTACCAAGAGCTCATTCTGTTTTATTCTAATATAACTAATAATTTAAAAGCATTTGAAAATCATCTTTAAGACTAAGATTGAAAACTCTTGTTTACCTATTTCTATTCAATTTTTGCCTAATAGTGTCTGAATTGGTCTCCTGCACATTGTAGTGGGCTGTGCCTTAAAGCAAGAGCATAAATTATCTTTTTCTAAAACCTTATTCAGAACTTACTGCCTTTAGAAAACCTTCAAGGATTGATTTTGGGCTACAAGTTTTTTGTTCTGCTCAGGGCCACCTCAGAACGTAGTCATTTTGTGCATTTCCAAATCCCACCTCCTAGTCAGCAGCACCCAGCAGCACCGGCAAGACTCATCAAGCGTCTGAAACCAACCCCTCCCACTATGACAAAAATGCAAACACACAGAAGAGTCAATCACTAATAACTCCAAGGGACAATAGCTAAAATAAACATATGACAACTGAATAGATTGTAAGTTCCTTCTAGGTAAAAATATCTTTTCATTTATATTGAGTCCATTATAGAACGTAAGCAGGTAACATTTTATACACTTCTCATGTACTCCACCAAGTTCAAGGCAATCCTGAGCTGTATGATGAAAATAGGTTTTAGTGGGGACGTGGCGGAGGAGAAATACTCTGGTTACCAGGGAACAAAGCTTTTGTATCCCTCTCTGAGAGAGAAAGAGAACTCGTGAGGTTGGCCAGAAGAACTGCCCACTATAATGAGCTCGATCGAGGTCATGGCCACTACTTGGAATTCCCCATCCCCCCAACCCACGGCTGAATTTTCACTATTCCTGATGGTGGCAGCACTTCTCAGCTGTTTGTAAAATAGCTGGGGATCCTGGAGCTGCAGACTGATTCTCTATTGCCAGGAGGACTGACTGAAAGCATGAACAGGTAGGCAGACATCACAGGGAGGGCAGGTTGCTAGGACATCTACGGTCCTCACTCACCTCTGAGCTCCTCAGATACACAGATAAAACTAGATAGGTTATTTTGTTCATTCTCTTATTTGTGGCATTTGGCTCTTTTTCTGGATTTATCAGAGGAGCATTCTCTTTAGCCAAGTGTTCACAGGTCAGTAACTACATAGCCTTATTGATCACTTTCTCTTTTTCTATACGTATGTGATGAAAAACTCCCTGCTGTATGTGTTTTCTTTGGTATTCTCCACACAAAATGTCAATCTTTCTGTGATCTATATATACAAAGAATTTGTATTTTTCCCTTTGTTAATCTTTTCATAAGATATTGATCCTTCTGTGATCCACATAGGCAAAGTAATATTTAATGGGTGATGGAAAACTAAGACAGTGCAATAGTAATGCAGCTGCAAAATGAATGTTAAGCTGTTCATAGACAAGCCAAGCTTCCTATATTCTAATCAGGCATTTCACTTGAACTTGTACCCATAGTTATTGGAGCCACATTTTTATCAACCACCACTCTAGTGGCCGTTGTGACATTTTCAAGCTGAGAAAATGCCCTTCCATAGGCTAACACAAAAAAGCATCAGTGGTCAGGGTGGAGTGTTAACCATATATAGAGAGACCACAATGATCTTACCTGGTAGGGATCAGCCTACAAACAGAATCCCTAGTGGTGAGCTACAGTGTCCTAGAACTACTGACATGGTAGTAGAGGGACCTCATTATTACCCTAGATCGCCACTGAAAGCAATGTCTTGGAGATCAAGAATCCATAGAGAGAAATGAAGATTTTTCAACTAAACAAAGGAGCAAAAAAGAAAGGAGATGAGTGTGAAGGGCCAGACTCTGTTACTTCAGGGACCTGTAGTCTCTGCAAAAATATGCCCAGATACCTGACTCAGAGGAGAGATTAGAAAACCAGAGAAAGCCAGTGATAAAAGAGCTGCCTGCTAAGCCAGTGATTAAAGAATACAGAAGTCTTCAAAATAGGTTGGTGATTAGCCATCACTGAAATACGACCTGGCCAGATACTAAGTAGCTTGGGACACACATATTTCTTAGGAATTACCAAGGAGGAGAGAGGCATAGCCAATATCCACTCCCTTTCTCTAGCAATTACTTGTCCCATCACATGAATCAACCTACCGTTCAGCAATCAGCCCCCCTCTTCCCTGACCCACCAGGAGCACTGTGACCCTTGACTTTCACCAGGGAATCAAAAGTAACCTGTAAAGAAACACTTTATTTATAACTCTTCAGTGTGGGATGCTTATATAAACAGGGAAGACTTCCTCGCCTCTCAAGCCTCAGGGAACTG
Organism: Prionailurus viverrinus; assembly: GCF_022837055.1. Lineage (NCBI taxonomy): Eukaryota > Metazoa > Chordata > Mammalia > Carnivora > Felidae > Prionailurus > Prionailurus viverrinus. Next base: position 50,915,839 of record NC_062572.1, read on the forward strand.
GATCCTGGAAAGAGAAATGGCCCGGCAAGGCTCATCGAGTCCTCCAGGACTGCTCAGGATCAGATAGCAGACCTATGAAAGCCTGAGAACATCTGCACCCACCAAAAAGCTGTTTGTGTTACATGCAGGCTAAATGAAAAAATATAAAACAAATGGTGAGAGAATTGGCCCAGAGGTATATCCCAGGAAGGAACATCCCTACCCAAAAGTTGGGTGAGTGAGAGAAACCTGAATGAGGCGGGAGCTAGATGGAGTTTGGGACTTTATTGTAGCTCACAAATACACTTTCAACAGACTCAGTTTTCCAATAAAACCCGAAGAGGAAATAAATAAAGTGCATGAGAGAGAGCAAATGAAAATGAACCAGAGGATACACATAACCTTCTCTCATGTTATCTCTACCAAGTGAACCAGGAGAGGGGATAATTTAACCATCACGAGCAACTGTGATTTCAGCAGTGTTTACTGTAAAATATGTAGCCAGTAACTGAAGCTGACACTGACCTTGGCAGAATTACTGAACAATTTTCTACCCTCCGTCAATGAGCCTCCTCCATGAGAGTCTCACTTCTTCACCCAAGAAGCTGAATCCCTTTGTTCCCTCAAATCCTTCTCAAAGCTTACAAAAAGATATTTTTGAACATTAAAGATCTATTTGTAATTAAATATAGCACACCTATCAGTATTCCAAAAAGGAAGTTATGGTGTATTTTAGCTCTTTATATAATTGTATATATGTAAAATATATTACAGAAAAAAATCCTCATTGTATGTATACATTTTTACAAAGTTATTTTTTATAAAAAATCGAAGTCATAGATTGAAGGGCTAGAATTATTTAAAAACATTCTTTTTAACATGAGAAAGAATGAATAGTATAGAAGAGTTAACTGAAATATTCCTAGCTATTATTTATCACATGGCCCCTTGTAAAAGTACAATATTCTTGTACACTAGATTTATGGGAACTATAACCCCAAAGCAAAGTATTTCTTTTGAATGATCAGGTATAGGAGACAGAAAAATCTTCCCATAAATTGTTGATTGACACCTCCTGCTAAATCAGCTTTACAAACAACCCCTAGAGAATCATACGTGTTGTTGAAACATCCTCAAATTCAGAATCTGCTAACCCCACAGTAGTGAGCTACTTTGAGGAGTGGTGACAGAATATTGCAGTGAGGTAGAAATGCTCAGGTGGACACATTTGCTACAGGCAGGCCAGGAGCCAACATTCCTGAGAAACTGAACTCCAGGTCAAATGCATTGTCTTCAGCTAAGTTTTTGTGGTCTAACCGAAGGGTATTTATGACTCAGCCAACTCCCTGTATTGAGCATATTTACAGCATACTCTTTAGAGTCTTTGAGCAATGAAATGGTATTACCCACTGCTGTAAAAAAAATGTGTTCAAGCAGCTCTTGTTGAGAAGAAAAACTTTAATTTCTTTTTTTTGGGGGGTCATAAGGAATCTAGAATTGAGGTTTTTAACTTGTCATGGTAAGGGAAGATGAATGCAGGTTAAGAACATAGGCAAAAAGAATCTCTGCAGGTGTTCCCAAGATAAAAATGAATATTTTCTATCTAGTTATATATTTATCTTTGGGTTTCTTCCCACATTCTTATCAATAAGACTTTAAGTAAAAGTCTTCTTTAACTATCCAACCTCTTTTCAATTTTGCTACAAAAAAAGATGCACTGGAAGAAATGGCGCCCCCAGAGGCCAGGAAATTGTTGACAGTACAAAGAGTGAGGAGTGAACGAAGGGGACAGTACAGTCAGAGGGATACAGCGGGGACTGGAAGCTTCTCTTTCCCCTTTTCATAGTCTTTAGCCATGGTTAGGTTTCATAGCTAGGGTTTGATTGGACTGAGTGTGGTGGTGATTTTCCTCATTGCTCTTATTTAATGTGAAATACTGTATTAGATCCTTGGAACACAAAATAAATAAGACATAGTCATCGTCTCAAGAGAGGTCGTATTTTTTTGGCTCACCTTTTTCCTCAAGAGAATTTTGACTTGAAGGATATTTGTCATGTAGCTGCATCAAAATACAAAGTAATTATTTTAAAGCAGCAATAATATTTGAAATCAAACCTTATCTAATCTCCAACCTTCTTCCCACTTCTTACTCCATATACACATAGGTAAGAAGAAGGATGGGGTCAAAAAGGGGAGGAGAAACTCTCATTTTTCATCCTAAAAAGCTTAAATTCCAAGAGCTAATTTTTAAGGCCAAACAAAAACAACTGTTTCATCTAAATGACTGCATCAAATTGTCTGCATGGAAACTTCTTGGCCTCTTCAGATTCATAGGCTTCAGTAGAAATAAGCAGATTCCAACTGGGTGGTGTGGTTTATTCAGGAGAGATTATTCAGAGCAGTGGTTTCAAGCTAGTGGAGGTACAGTGCCATTGCCTACTTTTGCAAATACTTAGTGTTGAGAGAATTAATGGGAGAATCTTCTTTAGATCTAGAACAACCTTGGAGAAGCAAGGGGTCCTCCATGATTTCTCTTGCTTGATTTTTTTTTTTAATTTTTTTTTCAATGTTTTTTATTTATTTTTGGGACAGAGAGAGACAGAGCATGAACGGGGGAGGGGCAGAGAGAGAGGGAGACACAGAATCGGAAACAGGCTCCAGGCTCTGAGCCATCAGCCCAGAGCCCAACGCGGGGCTCGAACTCACGGACCGCGAGATGGTGACCTGGCTGAAGTCAGACGCTTAACCGACTGCGCCACCCAGGCGCCCCTTCTCTTGCTTGATTTGATCAGAATCCTGAGTGAGACAAACAACTGATTTGTCAGCTTTGTTGATCATTCCTTCAGCGGTTTTGAGACAGATGGCCATGTGCATCTCTGATTTTTGAAGCCAAGAGGGATTTGCCCCTCTTTTGAATCCATAGCACCAATGCATGCACTCTGGCCATACATTGGATTATAACCAGCTACCTGGGCAGCTCTTTTCACTTGTGTGAGATCTGATCTCCCTGCCAAACTCCTCATCTTCCTAGTGCAGGATTCCCCAAAGTATATGCTGTAGAACATTAGTGTCTTGGGTTTTAGAAAGTTTCCCATTGAAAACACATTTACTGGTCAAATAACTATGGCGGAGCTTGTTCTAAACAATGTGAAATGTATTTATTTACTCCAGGATTTCTCAAAATCCTGAATAAGAGAGTGAGGAAAGTGAATTCACTTTCAGACTTACTTGAATCCTACCTCTACTTCTTACTAACTTTGACCTTTGGCAAGTTATTTAATCTAAGGTTTAATATACTCATCTGTGAAGTTAGGATACAAATACTAACATCACAGAATTGGTCAGTGGATTAAACAAGATAAAATACCAAAATTGGTAACATTTCCTATTCAGGGATGTAATTTGTATTATCATTTCCACATAATCATGCAATTTAGATTATATCCATACCAAAAATATAGATTTATTTTTAATGTACAAACAAAGCAGAGGAGTTGTTGACAGTTTTGAATTCTACTTAATCACTCCTTCAGTAGATGCCCCATTGGAAATCACATAGTAAATCACTAGGAATTAGCTGACCATTGTGTGTGTGTGTGTGTGTGTGTGTGTGTGTGTGTGCGTGCATGTGTGACCTTAGTGTTACACTATACTGATCACTGGTTTTTCTATTGGAATTCTATAGACCTTTAAATGGCCCTGCACTAATGATGCCAATGTATTTTAAAATACTGAAAAGGTAAACCAGTGCTTTCTGAACACAATGTATTCCCTTGCTAAGAAGCTAACTCTCATCAGAGGTACTGTCCTTTGTTCTCATATTACAGAAAGTTGAGGTACCTGGCTTGTATCTCAAGAGTCACCAGGATATCTGAGCTTTGAATTCCCAGCCACTTACCTTATTTATTGTCACACCATTCATCTTCATCAAGGTGCAATAAATATCTCTGCAGAGATCACAATCTTGGAGATAGTTCAAATGTTAGCTTCAGCCTCAAAAGAACTCAGAATAAAACGTACTCTTTTGCTCTTCAGCATTTTTCCAGGCTGCTTCATAAGAGATTACATTCCAAGGACAGACGGGACTTTTCAAATTTTTCATCTAATACTTCGTAAGCATGCCTTTGGAAAGAAGAGAGAATCATGACTATTGATAAGAAACCTGGTGACACAGTATGGTTTATATCATCTTATTATCTCCCTTTAAATGATAGACATTGCATTGTAAAAGTTACCATAGATAGGTTCTAAAGGATGGCAGCATGTAAGTATCATTATCTTTTTTGCATGAGAGATGGTATCAGATAGGAAACATATGTAAGAGCTGAACAAATATTGTTTGTTGTTTCCTATTAGACATATGTAATATCAAAGGTGGGAAATTCCAAACATCTGTAGGAAAAACAGACTGTGATAAAAGTTATCAGGAAGGTACAAGCTTTATGTGACAGAATGATTGTAACTTCAAACTACACAGTTTATGGCAGTCAACTAACCTAAAAGAAGGAATTGCACACATACAATGTGCCAACTTCATATGCCAAGTTCCAAAATGTAGAACAGAGGGCCCCCATCATCATCAGTTTACTGTCTAATATTGGAGGCTCAAATAAGAGGCACTAGATAAAGGTGGGAAGCACACTGAAAGACTGCAGGAACTGTGAGAAGAAAAGATGTTAGTGGGCTGTAGGCAGACAAGATGGCTTCCCTGGAAAAAAAAGAACTTTGTTGGGAACTTTGACCCAGGGTAAGATCACATTGGCTAAGAAGAGGAGGAAAGATTTCTGGAAGTAGAAAAGGAATGACAAAGAGCAACGCTAGTGAAGAGCCCAGTGAACTGACTGTTGTGAGTGAAATGAATTAATAAATAAGGATCATCTTGGAAGGTAGTTTAGAGGAAGTTGAAGGAAAACTCGGAATCTATCATTTGACCTTGACGGATAGATCATGGGTGAGGTGATAGATTCTTTTGCCAAGAAATGACAGTAGGAGAGCAGGGCCACAGGAAAATAAATTGGGTAGTTATGTGCAGCATGAGTTGGAAATGAAAAGTGGGGAGGAAGATAACCAGAGTGATCTCAAGTTGAGGTACTGAGGACTTGAGTGAGAGTCATGGCAGGGAGGTGAGTAGGAGATAAACAGAGAAACACCGAAAGGAAACTTTGGTGATACGTGGGTGATAATCTCAAATGCCAGTCAATGATATGGAGAAAGTATTACAGCCTAAACTTACCACATAAATTACTATAAAGTTATAGGTTTTAGAATTGCACTTGAGTTTTTATTCCATTTTGCTTCTTATCAACAGTGTCATCTCAGGAAAATTATTAAACTACTTGTTCCTAACTTTCCCCAAATCTAAAATGAGATTAAAATTGTTTATGTGGAGGCTTAAACAAAATAACATGTAAAACATTGACTAAGTACCAAGCAATTAGTAGGCATTCAAGAGATATTTGCTCCTTGTTCCACTTAATTAACCCTAAAATATCCTAGAGGCAGCTGGAAACTGGAAGGTAGATTTAAGTTTTGTGGCTATAATAAGGTCTGAATGTTTGTATTCTCCCCAAACTCAAATGTTGAAATTCTAATCCCTAATGTGATGGTACTTCTGAGTTGAGGCCTTTGATAGAGGATAAGCTCATGAGAGCCGAATCCTCACAGATGGAGTTAGTGACCTCATAAAAAGTCCAAATGAGACCTCCCTCACCCATTTTGCCATGTGAGGTTAGATGGCCATCAAGGAGAAAGCAGGTACTCTCCTGCACCATGATCTTGGACTTTCCAGCTCCAGAACTATGAGAAATAAATTTGTTATTTGTAAGCCATCTAGTTTATGCTATTTTATTATCGCTGCCAGAATGAACTAAGACAGGCTGGAGATGCAGTTAGACACCGCCCACAAAGAGGTGGTATTTTGAACCATATGGGAAGTGTTCTCATTGAGGAAATAACTGAGTAAGTAGAAGGAAAAAAAAACCTTGAGTAAGTTTTGGAGAAAGCCTAAAGTGAGAAAAAAGAGGAGCTGAATAAAGATGAGTAGTAAATTTGAAGTGTGCTTAGTATAGCATTTAGAACCTAGTAACCACTGGAGGTATGTGGGTGGCCCAGTCAGATAAGTGTCCAAACTCTTGATTTTGGCTCAGGTCATGATCTCATGGTTTGTGAGACTGAGGCTTGCCTTGAGCTCTGTGCTGACAGCGCAAAGCCTGTTTGTATTCTTTCTCTTCCTCTCTCTCTGTCCCTACCCTGCTCTCTCGCTCTCTCTCAAAATAAATACATAAACTTAAAAAAAACCTCACAAACTCTCAATAAATACAAGCTGTTATTGTTGTTGCTATTCCTATTGTTATTATTATTATTATTATTATTATTATTATTAGAGATGGTCAAAGATGTGGCGGTGAACTTTAGAGAGAATAAAGGCATAATAATCAAATGAAGGAGAAAAGTCGAAGTAACCTCCAGTGGTCTATGTTGCAATAAACTGAGGATGAGGACTATAAAACCATTCCATTCAAATGGAAGCAGTTGGTGACCAAATGCCTGACTTTTATAATTCTTGTCTGTAGTTGACATGACTTCATGATTTAGGAGGAAGACTATGCTCACATAGCTACCTGAACTGTGAATGATATATTATTCATTCACCATCACCAAAAATATCTCTTCAGCAGATATTCTACCTGCCACAGAAGGAATAGAGACTCAGGGTCTTTAAAATAAAGGACACCAGCAAGCGATTTTAACATGGGGAAAATATGAAACTATGAATTAACAAAAAATACAATTTCCTGTGATGATTTTTAATAGAGCCAAACACCAAATATTGGCTTCCCTTGTGTTAGAAAATGAATAAACACTATTGCAATGACCTGAAGGCTTGGATAGAGAGAATAAATAAATTATTGACACATGAGGAGTAGACAATTCTCCATCCACAGTTGAGCTTTTCATTCTTTGTGAAGCAGATGGTCTAAATAAAGCAGCCAAAAATAACAGGTGGGTTTTATTGCATTAAGCCACTGAAAACTCTAAGCATCTACAGTTTAAATCATGTTTAAAATAGTAAGCCTTAAAAACTACCTTTGAAAATAATCTTTCATATTTATACAACACCTTTGTCCACCTTATATGATATCAAAACACAAAGACCAATGAGTGTATGAACACATATTTAGGGACAACAAGGGAGAGACAGATTGGAAGAAACAGCTGCTCTTTATGGAAATGGTTTAATGCAGGGTCATTAAACCATGTTGATAGACTCTAACTGATATGGATAACATCACCTCTTCTGGGATCAAACAAAGCTTGGGTCTAAGTCATTTCTACCATTAATGTAGTTATCTCACATGTCCGACTTATCTCTATCGACCATGTGGAAGGTAACTACAAAGAATTCAAATACAATGTTTCTTCTATAATTCGCCAAACTCATACATCTAATTTGGGAAGTTGAACTGCTTTACTAACATCTATCCTACATCATACTATGTATTTGCCTTACATGTTTTTGTAAGTTAGATGTGATGTTGGAAGAGATTGATGAATGGGTCATCAATGGAGGAAGTAGCGTAGCTCTGCTCAGAGATGATTGCTTTTTACATAGTATTCCTTATTAATTACATGCATTTGATGACTAGAGTTTTAAAAGTAAAAATCACGTCTCCTATCTCTCTTCCCCAATCTCCCACTTCCCTAGGATAACCACCATTAGAGTAACCTTCAGAATCTGTGCATGTACATTGGCAGTTGAAGAAATGCTCAAACCATTAAACCCACAATGAATTTTAAGAATCTTTTACATTTATAAAACATCTTCATCCTTCTTGAATAATTTAAAACCATAGACACCTTCCTGAGTATGAAGCATGAATTATAAAAAATGAGATTATGTTTCTACTTACTGTTTGCAACTTGCTTTAAAAAAAAATCAACACTGCCTCATGGATATTTTTCACTTTCCTACATGGAGATCTACTTCATACTATTTAATAGCTATGCCCTTTCTTTAGAATATATCATAGTTTATAATCATTCCCAAATGGATAAGTATTTGTTATTTCCACTTGCCACCAAAATAAATTGCAATTAATGCCTTTATTTATATATACTTGCTTGTGCAAGTTTCTATAGTATTTATTGCTAGAGAGAGATTTGACACATCAAAAGTTTTGTGGATTTTTATTTCAATGTCTTCTGGAATAACTATTTTCCAAACTTTCTCATCTTCTTGCACTTTAAATAAGTCATACTTTGCTTTTGTTTTTAAATCTAAAGTGCTTATTTATCTAGGGGACTACTATTTCTTTTATTTTTTTATCTCAGAGCTGACTGCATGCGGGGATAAATTAAGAGTTATGTACTGTTGTTGATAGTGTAAGAGACGGAAGGAAATATGGTGAAGGAGAGTAAAACTGTAAGCCATTGGCACTGCTACTAAGACATAATGATTAGTAGCATGTCTTATACTGATAAATCACCTGATGAATATGCCTCTTGGACTTTGATTGTCAAACAAAATCTATCTTATATAAGTTCAGTACAAATATAGATGCTTGCCAAAAATGGAGGGGTGGGATTCATACCGTTGGTACATTTGGTCAAGAAACTATTTCTGACTGACGGCAGAGAGAAGATGTGTGGCAACTTCGTTTCATGATACTGCATGAAAAAGAAGAAGAAACACAGAATGGAGAAATATAAAGAATTCAATCCTTGAGGAAGACCCTGACCAATTGGAAAAATAAAAGGAGAGCTTTCCTTGTAAGCTGGTCAGTATTTCCAGCTAGACTTTATTCTATGGCTGGTAAAAGCTCTGGCAAGGTGTTTGGCTACTGTTTTCCCTTCAAACAGGAAGAGAACATCCGAAGTGATATACTTCTATCTCGACCCTCTGTACAGTACAAAGTTATCCAAGGGGCAAAGTGGCCCAAACCAGCCCAGTCTTTCAAATACAGTCAAGCTACTGACTCTAACACTCCATGTTTCAATTCTTTGTGGGCAAAAAAACCCCCAAAACAAAACAAAACAAAACACCCACCTGTCTAACAATAGCTATGGAGTCTTATCCTGCAGTCATACTTTCGGTATTAGGGAGCAAGCGACTCTACCCTCCACTTGTCTGGAGTGAAGGTGTTTAGAAGAACTGGAAAAATAATCCTGTGTTTTAGTTCCTGCAATCTAGATTGTTCTAAGAATTTGCTTATTCCTGGAAAAAGGAAGCCCTCCAATGATGGAAGGGCTTCATAGCAATGAAGTGGCATAAAATTTTGAATTTAAACTTCTGTTGTAAGCTTTTAGGCCAAAGATGGATGAGCAACGGCACTGTTAAAATTCCATTCCCCTTTCCTAAAACCCACCGTGAACAATGAAAAAGAAAAAATAGAAGAGAAAAACTCTTCATCTCCGGTAAAACAGGGAAGTTTACCATCTCAAACCTACCAACTACCACGGCAGCTATGCTCATATCACAAGAGCATTTACCTTGTTAGGTCTCAAAGAAATTGGGAACATTCTGATAACTCCTGAAAAGATCCATCTCAAAGGGTAGATATAGGATTCAAAGAAAAAACTGTATGATAGTGGTTGGAGAAAAAAAATGAGCTGACACAACAGAGAAAATATAAGAGAAAATTTACCCATTATAAAGACGAAAGTCACATAAGGAATAGTAGTAGTACAAATCAAAAGGGCGCATTCTTTTAAAAATGCAGACAGAATCCTCTGACACATCTTGTCAAAGTTGCTGTACTTTGACAATCCGGAAAATAAATATGAGCACGTGACAAGAAAGGCAAATCGTGTACAAGACGTAAAAATGGTATTGGCTACAGGTGTCCCCAAAGCAACATTCAATTCCTGAAGACAGTGAACAATATCTACAAAGTTTCAAGAGAGTGATCCAATAGTGTTCTCAAACGAAAGGCAACAGACATATCCATCTAGTTGGCAAGTTTGTTAACAACTTAAAGACCAAACCATTCCTGAGTAGAATGAATACCAGGCAGACATGAGATGAAACATAATAAAAACTCAGATATGGAGAAAACATGGTAAAAAAACACGGCAGTAAAGGGGCGCCTGGGTGGCTCAGTCAGTTAAGCATCGGACTTCAGCTCAGGTCATGATCTCACAGTTCATGGGTTCAAGCCTGCTTTGTATTCTGTGTGTCTCTCTTTCCGTCCCTCCCCCACTCATGCTCTTTGTCTCTTTGTCTCTCTCTCTCTCTCTCTCTCTCTCTCTCTCAAAAATAAATAAATAAATAAACATTAAAAAAAAACTTCAGTAAATAGTGAACCAGAATTCCCAGAATTATTGGAATTATGGTTTCCAACCGAAATGAAAATAGATACTATTTAAAGTAGAAATGTAACTTTCTATAAATCCTTTAAATATTAAAATGTAATAAATTATTCTTCATTTTTAAAAATTTATTTATTTTGATAGAGAGATCACGTGTGCACGTATGCATGAGCAGGGGAGGGGCAGAGAAAAAGGGATAGAAAGAACACGCTCTGCACTGTCATCACAGAGACCCCCCGTGGGGCCCAACTCCATAAACCATGAGATCACGAGGTGAGCTGAAATCAAGAGTCAGACACCAAACCGACTGAGCCACCGAGGTGCCCCTAAAATGTAATAAATTTTAAAATATTGAGTATCTCTTGGGGAAACTGTTATTTCAGTTTTACTTCAATTTATTTTTCTTTATTTAAATTCCAGAATTCATTTCATTTTAAATAGTATATATAGCATGATCATACTTTTCTTTCTTCAAATGACTACTTTCCTCCTTGAGGGTTTTTTTTTTTAATTTTTTTTTCAACGTTTATTTATTTTTGGGACAGAGAGAGACAGAGCATGAACGGGGGAGGGGCAGAGAGAGGGAGACACAGAATCGGAAACAGGCTCCAGGCTCTGAGCCATCAGCCCAGAGCCCGACACGGGGCTCGAACTCACGGACCGCGAGATCGTGACCTGGCTGAAGTCAGACGCTTAACCGACTGCGCCACCCAGGCGCCCCGAGGGTTTTTTTTTTAATGTTTAATTATTTTTGAAAGAGAGAGACAGGACATGGGTGGGGGAGGGGCAGAGAGAGAGGGAGGCACAGAATTTGAAGCAGGCTCCAGGCTCTGAGCCATCAGCACAGAGCCCGATGCGGGGCTCGAACTCAGGAACGTGAGATCATGACCTGAGCCAAAGTTGGATGCTTAAACAACTGAGCCACCCAGGTGCCCCAGTATGACCATACTTTTTACTCTATTACCTATTGATCTCTCTATTAGGAGATGTACAAAGTGATATTCGTAGAAGAGTAACTAGAGTGATTTGAAGGTGGTGGGATGGGGATGGGGCAAAATTTTCTGTTGTACTTTTCCGAACTCCTGGACTTTTGTTAACAAGCATCTATTAACTTTGTATAAAAATGCGTTTTCTTAGCTTCAATTCTTTTAAGATGGGAAAGGAAGTCAGAAAGAGAAGGGAATAGGGTAACAATTCTTTACACTTGTTCTAGAAAACCATAATTTAATCACGGACTTGAAAATCAATTTAAAAATTTGTTACAAAATCAGTTTGTAAGTTATTTAATGCAAGGTCGAAATTTTGGCATGCCTATAATCTAAGAACCTCTTAATATTGTGTTGACGTTTCACCATGAAAATAAAATGTTCTTCACTTCTGTCTAGATTGACTACTGTTTCCTATATATTTAAAAAAATTTTTTTTTTACATTTATTTACTTTTGATAGAGAGAGACAGACCACAAGTGGGGGAGGGGCAGAGAGAGAAGGAGACACAGAATCCCAAGCAGGCTCCAGGCTCCGAGCCTGACGTGGGTCTCGAACTCACAAACCACAAGATCATGACCTGAGCTGAAGTCGAATGCCCAACCAACTGAGCCACCCAGGTGCCCCTACTGTTTCCTATATTAATGACAAAAATATTAAGTCAATCAAAAATGAAAATTATTATAGCTTTTCAACTACAGAACTGAATTTATATATATGTGTGTATATATATATATATATATATATATATATATTTAATTAGAGAAAACCTTATCATTCTAATTCTATTTTGGGGGGTTATTTATATGTTTTGAGGGAGAGAGAGACAAAGAGAGAGGGAGAGTGGGGGAGGAGCAGAGAGAGAGAGAGAGAGAGAGAGAGAGAGAGAATCCCAAGCAGGCTCTGTGTTGTCAGCGAACCATGAGATCATGACCTGAGCCAAAATCAAGAGTTAGATGAACTGAGCCACCCAGGTGCCCCTATCATTCTCCTTTTAAAAATTTATTTTTCACTTGGTTTAAAGCCAAAATAGTTCAATGACAAAGTAACAAGGGAATTAAAATTAAAATGGCTGAGTTTAAATAGACAGGTGGATTTTGATGTAGTATCTGAAGCTGAAACTATGTTATAAAACTCAGATGATCCCATTTGTCCTGTTGAATTACTAAGCCTTTGCTTCTCATGAGCAAAGCATTTCACCACTGTATTAAAGAATTTTAGTAACACCCAACAACTGCTTGTGGCTGAGAGAGACAGACAGACAGACAGACGGAAAAAGACAGGGAAAGGCAATAGAATAAAAATTAAAAGAAGAAATGAAGTATTGTCTCCCTTTTATAAAACCTCACAAAGCTCATTTAGGCCCGTTCATTAGCAAATTCAGCAACAAATAAAAGACAAGAGAGAAGAGCCTAATGTAACTTTCTGAGATGTAATGATCAGATTCATGAAATGCTAAAATAGGGACTTGACTCTTCCTCCCCCCATTCCTTATAGTTGAGTAATGATCAGCAGGAACGTTGGCGATGGCCACTGATGACCTTAATGGGTCTCTGAGTGGTCCAGGAAATGTAATTTCAGAGCAGAGAATGAAAAAATGTTCTATCTTCTCTTTCTTCCAAAAGGTTTTATGAAGTGCTTACTGAGTCCCTGGAACTATCTAAAGTGTGATATTAATCTATTTAAGCCGATACAATTGCAATTCCTCTATAACAGTGTTTTTTTAATTTTGAGACCAGGGATCTACTGGTCTATGAATAAGCTTCAGAGGGCTCATGAAATTTCTACATTTCTATATACATGATTTATTGAAGAGAGAATTCAGAGATTGCAAACAAATACTCTAGAAGCTGTTTATCTAAATGATACTGTAAGAGAAATAGTTTTAAAAAATCCATATACCTATATTAAATAAAAAAAAATTTTTTTTTTTGAAATGACAACCCATGAAATCATGGGGTCAACTAAAACTTCCTAACACACTAAAAACAGGAAGTAAAGACTTATTATGTATGTTTTACAAATTTTACATTAGATTCTGCCAACCAAGATGTCTCAGAAACCGGACCTTTTCTATGGGGTGATTCAAGAATCATAAATGTAAATTTTTTTTTCAACGTTTATTTATTTTTGGGACAGAGAGAGACAGAGCATGAACGGGGGAGGGGCAGAGAGAGAGGGAGACACAGAATCGGAAACAGGCTCCAGGCTCTGAGCCATCAGCCCAGAGCCTGACGCGGGGCTCAAACTCACGGACTGCGAGATCGTGACCTGGCTGAAGTCGGATGCTTAACCGACTGCGCCACCCAGGCGCCCCAAGAATCATAAATGTATAACCATTCACGGGGCTGGGTGGCGGACATGTTCTCTGACTCTCCAGTGGTAGAGTAAGCTCAGTTTGAATTTCAGGCTAATCTTTCCCCAAGTGCCTCACAAATAAAATGAAGTTAACATGTATAGAATAGAATGGTACCATTACATTCTTTGGAAGTCGTAGTAAAACATCATATGAGCCATGGCACTTTTTACTTCTTCCCTTAGAACAATTATCTCTTAGAAGCCAAGGAAAAATGTGTGTATCATCGTTACTTTAAACTCTATAAATCAACTTCAGGGTTTGCAGATATGAAAGGATGGTTCTAAAGTCCACCAGCTAGAATTCTTCAAATTCCTCAAGCAGACATATCTAAGAGCAAACTGACACACTACCTTTCGGAGTAGTAAATCACTGAGTAATGGTCTTCTGTTGACCTTTTTTTTCTATCTAACAGACGTCATGACTTGATACTAACGTTCCCAATCTTTCCTCATGATGGTGACATGTCAGAACTTCAAGTCTAACCATAAGAATGTTAAGGTTTTGAAAAAAATAAACTGCACCAACTTTAGGGCAAAAACATGATGTGATCGTGGTAAGTCAAGAAGAGAAACTTGGAGTTCTAGAGTCCACTCTCTCTGAGAACCCTGACCTCTAGACTTCCATTTGTGGTCTTCAACCAAAATACATTCCTACATTCTCTAATTGTTTGTTCTTCATTTATGATGGGGTATCAACAAGAAAAAATGGCGTATTTAATTTCCTTTTCTTTTCTTTTTCAAAATTGCATAGGATTTGGTAGGAATGAGGGGAAAAAGAAAAGAAAGTTTGTTAGGTTCCCTCCATTGCCTAAGTTTACTTCTTTTTCTGACCCAATGTTGTCTTTCTCATCCCTTCCCCCACGTACTATACTTTTAGACTCTGGATTTGTTCTGCCTTTCTAAAAAGTAGTTGACTGTATGCTATTGTTCTCATCCTCATCCAGAAACATAGAAAACTTCTTCACTGGGAGAAATTCTTAGGTGAACAGCTACGAAGAAGTCAGTTAAACTGGCAGTTCCTCTAGACAAAGATGCGACTATAACAATTGACCTACCTGGCATTATCCTAAGCCAAAGAATACAATTATTTACTTTTTAAATTGTTCTGTGCCTTTCCACTGACATTATTAATTTGGAACCAACAGGACTCCATTAGCTCAGGCACTGTTCAATGCTAATGATGTCTGGGAGATACTGTCTTCTGCTTTCCATAAGCAATGGATGTGGCTGCTTTTTATTAACATTCTTAAATGTATTAGGTTATAGATTATCACATGAAACATACCTGTCAGTTAACAAAGTTGCTATCACCAACCAACCTACAAGGCTAATGGTATTAAGACGTAGGCTTCATACATCTTGGTGGGTGCATCGTTGATCTTTCCCACTTGTGACTAATGAAGACACACTTGAGTCTTTATGTAACAAAGGTATGCAACACACTATTGATTTATCACTGAACACCAAGCCTTTGTGTCTATGAGTTCTATATTGCAAAGGCACCTGGCTAACTGTTATGATTCCTCCAAGGATAGTAACAATGGTACATTTACAATAAGCATTATCCTCTTTTCTCCCCTCTTTTCTCCCACCCCCCAACTATTACCCAAAGGGTTACATTTCAAAATTTTGGTCTCGATAGTGTTGCAGTTTTGAATAAGAAATGATTTCATAACCGGCAGATATGGTCCAGAGAAGGTCATATGAGTGGGTTGGTTACGGCATAAACGTGTTGTGGTATTACATAAGTTTGTAAAACAACCCTCCAGTTCATGAAGTACTACCACAGCCATTGTTATGTATTACCAATAATCAGATGGAGTCTCTGGGAGATTTATGAATGTGCCCAAGGTTATGCTAGACTGGGTGGCAGGTCCATGATTTGGACTATGTTCTTGGAAGCCTAGTTAGGTGATCTGTGCAGCCATTTTGTTCCAAAGAGCAACTTGTTCAATAAGGAAAGTATAGAGTTTTATGAAAACTATATAAGAAGATGATGGTAGCATGTGATATGAGCACTGTTGTGCGACAGTGTGACAGAAAAGCTTACTCATCTTTAAATCCCTCTTCAACTAGACTCTAACAAACGCCTAACATTTTAACATTAGTAATACATTCCCTCGAGCAAAGACTTATTTTTCAGGCATATCTATGTTAATATGCAAATATTCCAAAAAGGCAAAAATTCAAATGAGGAAGAGAGTCCATTTGTTAAATTTACTTTCAGTGCCAGGTGAGAAGAAATTGAAGGCATGCAGGTGAATATTAAGTTTGGGGAGATTTGTTCTAAATGTGTCAGACGAGTGGGGCAGACCTGAGCATTGTAGGGTGGTAGGGTTTTTCTAGATTAAGTCCTGGGAAGAAGGCAGCATTCATGTGGGTCTCAGGCCTTGGTCTTGAGCATTTGTATTACCGTTTCCTTGACCAAGGACACACAAAAAAATTGGGAAATTATTCATCTAAGGTGCTTTTTTTTCTACTTTGTCTGACCACCCTGCTCCATCACCTCTTCCACTCATTCTTTTTATATTTTTCTCGACAGTTCTACTGCTCTGGTGGAGGAGTAGGATGACAGGGAGAAGTTTAAGGAAATTAGAGCCTCAGAGTCTGGATTAGGCTGGAGGAAGCAAGACCAAATAAAGTGTGTTGGGATCTAGCTGTGATGGAATCACCACATCAACACTTCTTAATCTTTTGAGTTCTACACACATCTAGATACCTCATAAAACCAGTGGCTCCATTTCCCCCAGAAAAATGCGTGTAACATGACACAAAGTTTTAAGCGGAATCTGAAAGGATCGTGAGCCACCTGAGTACCAAATATAAACTGCTAAGCAATCTGTGGAACTCACATTGAAAACTCTTGCGCTGGATTCCACAATCCCTACTCATAAGCATATCAGTCCTTTTATTCAGGTAGCGCTGGTATCATGCCTGGGCATGTGGTACGTACTTAACTAATTTCTAAATAAACTACGGTAATAGCATATATATCAGCAAGGAAAGAACCACTGATTTATGCAAAACTGTGTATTAATTTCGAGAAAAGATTGATGCTGTTGGCAGACAATTTCCTCTGGATTTGTCAGTGTTTCCACATGGTTTAGGCGTTCCCAGTAAAGGGGATACTTTGCAAACATGCCTCAGAAGTTAGAGACGGTATCTCTGCAAAGATAGAAACCTCCAGAGACATGCAAGTTAGTAAGGTTTCCTTCCACTCTTCCAGGGACATTTGCTTGCAGTCCAACGTGGTACTTTTAACCTACCCTTCCCCTGAAAAGGACTGCTTACTGTGCAGAGTAGAGGTCTCTCCCACGCAGAGAATGGCAAATGTGCTGGCTGCCCTATATAAGTTCCAAGTTTCATTGTTTAGGATTCCTCTCTTGTGATGCAAACCCAATACGTGTGTGGGGAAACATCTGGCCCTCATTCTGTCACCTTGTGGAGACTGGGGCACGGGGAACAGATGCTGAGATGGTCGACTGGTAGCTTTTCGCTGTGAGTAATAAAACATGTGTGTCTCTGACCCAGGATCTTGTTTTCGTTTGTCAGTATATGTATGTAAGATGATGGCAAGCTAAGTTGTTACCTCACAAGGGGAGTATTACAGTCCTTTTACACCTGCAGGCTGAACATGAAGGAAGCCAGGATTAAGACAGGAAATTTTGTGTGATTTCACCTATATGACATTCAGAAAAAGGCAAAACAAGTCTTCAGTGATAAAAATCGGAGTTGCATTTTTCTCTGGGGTTTATTAACTGAAAAGGAAAACGAGAGAGTCTTCTGGAATGTTGAAAATGACCTATGTATTGTTTTGGATGGTGGTTACATGGGGATTCAGATATTTAGTTGTCCACTCAGATTTATGTGATTTATTGCATGTATGCTATATCTCGATAAAATGTTGCATAAAAGAGAGACCAATAGAAAAATGCATTGCGAATTTTAACAACTTAGGAAGTCAAGCTTAAGAAGATGGCATACATTTCTAAAACCTTTTCAGGGGGTAGATGACCCAACTTTTAGGGCCTATTCTCATTGTTGCATAGAATCAGGGTGGATAGGGCATCACCTAGTTAACCAGTCCTGCTACAAAAGCTAGAAAATCTGGAAGGTTTGTATGATGGTTAATTTTATGTTAACTTGATCTGGGCCGCAAGATGCCCAGATATTTGGTCAAACTTTATTTTGGATGTTTCTGTGAGGGTGTTTTGGGATGAGATTAATACTTAAATCAGTGGACTACAAAACAGCCACTTAAATCAGTGGACCCATTGGATAGTGGGCCTCATCCAATCAGTTGAAGGCCTGACTAGAATAAAAACACCATCTCCTCTAAAGAAGATAAAATTATACAGAAGTCTTTATTTGGATTTTATCTGCAAAATAGTCTTTGCCTGGTTATATAGCAGACAGCCTTCAGACTTGAACTAGAACATCAGCTATCTGGGTCTCCAGCCTGCCAGTCCACCCTGCAGATTTTAGACTTGCCAGCCTTCATAGCTGTGTATGCCAACTCCTTACAGTAAATTTCCCTTCCTTCCTTCCTTCCTTCCTTCCTTCCTTCCTTCCTTCCTTCCTTCTCTGTCTATATTATCTATCTATATCTATATCCATATCTATATATCTATATCTATCTATAATCTATCTATCTATCTATCTATCTAACCATCTACTGGTTCTGCTTCTCTGGAAAACTCTGACTCATACAGCTTGTCAACCCCCAAAGGTTTAGACCACCATCACTACCTCTGATTCCTTGGCTCTGCCTGAACTGTCATTATGCTCCCCAAATATGGCAGAAAACCGTCTCTCAATCCTTACTTTAACATAGCTAAAGTCTTTTTTTCTTGTGATTTATTATTTCTACTTATGTTTTCTTTTTACTTAAATAGTAGGCGTGCTCACATAAAATCATGAGATGAATGTGCTAAGGCTATCATGTGAGTGGGGACTGAGAAGGGTCAAAATCTGGGATGTCATCAAACTGACTGAACATTTGTTAAGAAATTAATATTTTATAGTCCCTTTAAATCAGTCTGCTTCTTATCATTCCCCTCTTCCTTCTGTATTGTGTTGAATTCTTTTTTTTTCCCTCTTGCTAAATATGCTATCTCCACTGACCATATGACAAGATATAGAATAATTCAGCAGTGGCTATTGACTGGAAATATAATTCTGGCTTTTTGACTATCATGACCCTTTTATAAGCACTGGCCTAATGTCTTTAGAAGGTATGAAGTACAGAATACATTTATTTTAAATTATTGTATTTAGCAATACCTATTATATTTTACATTTAATCCTACTTGGTCTGTTTCAAAATCCATAAGACTAAACATATTCCTTAGTGTTTATGTTTTTCCTTTAGTGATTTTTATACAGCTTTACAACAACCACCATTCACGTAAAAGACAACTTTTACCAACTGTTGTGTTTTCTGGCTCCTATGGTGATTGTGCTAATACCCATTTTAAAAGAAATTTAACAATAGAGAAATGAATCTTTAGATGAAGATATACGAGTAGCCATGATGGCTGCTGACATTTATTGGAATATACACAAAACTTCCTATCATTGGTTGGTTGAATAGTCTATTTTCCTGCTGAAAGAAATAGATCTCATTTTCACCAGCTCAGCAAATGTGGATCTAAAGGTAATTTCTTGAAGCAGATTTCTAACTTGTCAAACAGCCCACAGAGCTATTTTACTTACATATTCCAAATCCTTTTGTGAAAGAGTAAGGTCTACATTAGTGTATATACACACACACACACACACACACACACACACACACATACACACACACACAGGCCATAGCTCTAAAATAGTTTGGCGGCCATGAGAATGCACCTCACAGATCTCCAAACGCAGAGAGAATAATTTACTGATGGCCTCAAGCTTCTGGAGTCTGAAATCCGTCTCCACATTCTGACTGAGGCCCTGCTTCCCACCTGTTGCTCCCAGACACTGACCGCCACAGCCTGGGTACTGAAGCAGGACCATCCCTGATAAAAGGAGGGCTCCTTTGATGAATGATCTTGGCTCAGGAGCTCCTCCTGCTGAACATTTCTCAGAACTGCAGCACAGGCTGGATGTTCCACCCTACCGTCTGACCTCCGTTGCTTTCCCTTTCTCTTCTCAGGATCCAGCCTCCAACGTGGTCTGATGGCTTTACCAGTCTACCCAAGCATCCTCTCCATTTTCTCTCCCTGGCATTTCTCTTACTAAGTAATTTGCATGTTTAATTCTTGATATCTTGTTTTCTATACCCGATTCTCAAAAGACTCAAGCTAATAAGTGTAGGGTTTAAGGTTGAAAAAGTTTATTGCGTTGCAGTGTAAAAAAAAAAAATGTCTATAAGGAAAGAACAAATTAAGGGATGGCTGATAAAGGGAAATAGACAAAAGAAGATAATATGAAATGGGCTTATGGAGAAACAGAGTATCAAAGAGAGGAGAAAGATAGGAAGAAGGAAAAGCCAGAGGCTCCCAAAAAGGAGGTAGAGTCAGACACTAAAAAAGAGGATCAGATGGTAAACGTGATGGAAAGAAAATCTGACTCTTACTGTGTTCCCAAACTTGGTGGTGCTGCCAACTTCCTGCTTATCCTTCACCCCCCACCCCGCCCACCCCCGGGTGCTGAGAATAAGGAGGTGGAAGAAGGGCCAGAGGTGCTGAAGAGAACAGACACCCACGTAACACCACGTCTTTCATCTCTGGTTATTCCTCACGTGGTGGATCCTTTTCATCCCGAATCCAAAAGTTTCTCTAGAAAAACCAGTGTCTGCAATTTCAGATTCCAAAAGGGCAAAAATTAGAGTCTTTTGGGGGAGCTTCTTACAAACATCTGATAGGCTTCACGATTCAGAGATACACCTCTGTGAAGACCGATCCTGTTAAAAATGCAGGATCAACAAATCAAGGGACATGAAGAATTATTAAAGACTGAACTATAGCCATGTTTTATTTTTACATCCAAAGGAAATGCAGTAGACCCACGATGAACATTTCGCTCTCATAATTCTCCATGTTCTTTATTCTGTTTTTGGAAAGGCTTCCTGTTTCTGATTTGACAAGCCATCTGCCTTGTTAGTTTTGCTTCCTTTCTCAATTTTGTTTTAACCTTTTAAAATAAGCTCTAGAAGCAGCCCAAGGTAAGGCAAAGAGAAATAATGAAGAAAAACATGTGCAAAGGGCTTTGCCGCCACAATTGTCCATTCCTGGTGTTTTTAATTTGTCTCTTTGTTTTGCTTGATTGAAAGTCCACCAAATAGGAACATAATTTCTATGCTACTGCCTGTACACAAATACAATTATTCACTACCTCTTAATATTAAAGTGTAAGATAATTCACTTTTTAGAAATCCTGAGGGAAATGTAATTAGGTATTGAAAACAGTTGGTCTTTTCCAGTCAAGTATGTCTTAATAACTTTTATTTATATACCATGTTGTAATAGTCAAAGCATTTTTACATGCGTCATTCGACTTAACTTTCCTATTTACCTACCCAGGGATTAAATTAGGTTGCAGTTGAGGATGTGGTTGGTGGATTGTATTTGGTAAAATTTCTACAGATTCTGCCAGCTGATCCCTTCCCCTTGGTTAAACATTACAATTACAGGAATCTACAAAAATCTCTAAATCTGTCACACAGGCCACAGGTGGAAAACTGACTTAGTCACAGGGGAAAAACAAACTTAACCTGTTCTTTCTTGGTAAACATTTGCATCTTAAGTGGACTCAATTATCTCTAAGGTTCTGCCTTTGACCTATCAGACTCCCCAAGAAACTTGGTGGGACAAGGAAACATTATTTAGCATGCCATGAGAAGCCTTCGGCAAGTTGCTTAATATTTAAAGGCTGAAAAATAATTACTTTGGCCTCAGTATTAGCAGGTTTTTGCTGTATCCCCTGTGATCTACGAGCAAATTACTTTATTAGAAAATCATTAGAGCATAATTTGCTTCTATATGCTACTGACATCAATTTCCATTTCTTATAATGAAACTACAAGTTCTCATGATATATTATTATTGTAAATAGTATGCTTGCAGATATTGATTTGAAATTGTCATTAACCCTAACACCTATGCCTTTCTTAAAATGTGGGTGAGTTTACCAAGGTTATGTCACAATTAGGCCCCCTTCACCCTACTTATACACAAAATGCTCTTTCTAAAGACAGGCTGAAATGAGTCTCAAAAATAACTTCCATAAATATTTCTTTTTGTGTTGTCTTGTTTTTATTCTTGAAAAAAATGAAAACCCATCTGAATTTGTTCCAAACATTTTGAATGTGTTTCTTACTGAAGGCAGAAATACAATCTGAGCAAAGGCAAATCATAGTTTCAGAAGGTCAGAAGACAGGGCAAAGTGTGTAATTATGTCAGAAGCAAGCCTTGGAACCAGGACTTTTAAGAGACAAGAATGCACAGAACCCCAAACTTCAACTTTCTGTTAGAATCCTGGTCATCAAAAGGTGCCTTGTCATCAAAAGGTGCCTTAAAGGCAAATGTGTCTTGTTTTTCAAACTCAACATATGCCCAAACTTTTACCTACCCGGAGTTTTCCAGGCTATTTTATCCTTGGTAACAGATTATAACTCTCAGAGAACTGAGCCTAATGCTCAGAACAACAGAAGGGATTCAATGATCGGCCCTTAAGTAACTTGAGAAATAGGAATGTGAACGGGGGAGTGGGGGAAATTTATTATTTCAACATATACATTGGGTAAAAAGCATGTAGATGTAATAAGTTCAAGCTAAGTGGTAAGTCTTCTCCTGTACTACACTTTCAAAATAATTCATTTATTTAAGATATCAAAATCATTTTGCACATGTCCTTTTTATGGTTTCATTTGGCTGTCAGCAGGTAAGAACTGATGCACTTGCCCCCTTAACAATAGGGCACACTTGAGAGTAGAAAATAAAACTTAAAACATCTGATCATCTCAATTACTTGGGATTCAGTTGTTGTTCTGCTTTGGAAAATCTTGAAACTCCGCAAAGAGTTCTTGACAATATATTAAAATCCCTAGAGCCTCTTACAGGCAAGTTTAACTTATATCTTAAAATTTTCTTGGAAGCACATGAGTTTATTTCATGAAGTTTTTGTTTTTGCTTTTCGTAATAGGAGCCTGATTTTTTTTTTTAATTTTTTTTCAACATTTATTTATTTTTGGGACAGAGAGAGACACAGCATGAATGGGGGAGGGGCAGAGAGAGAGGGAGACACAGATACGGAAACAGGCTCCAGGCTCTGAGCCATCAGCCCAGAGCCTGACGCGGGGCTCGAACTCCCGGACCGCGAGATCGTGACCTGGCTGAAGTCGGACGCTTAACCGACTGCGCCACCCAGGCGCCCCAGGAGCCTGATTTTTTTATGCCTTCTTTTGGGTCACTTGGTTATGGAAATCATTAGATAACTCAATATTTTGTGGTCCTCAGATTCTAGATGGTACAAAAAATGTAAGTATTCTGTATCCAATTCTATCTTTCTGTGGATAAGGAAAGGCAAGCTAAATGATGGGCATCCAGTAGCTATTGGCTGAGCTGTAACTAAAATTTCAGGCTCTCTTACTCTGAGAATATTATCCACTATACCATGCTGTCTCAGAGGTTTATCCCCCGGAAAAGGACTTGCAGGACAAAACAAAACAGAACAAAAAACTGGATACTCTTCCCTTGGAATCTCCTCTCTGGTCACCTTTCTTCCTGCCCCTGTTCTTAGCACCAAGGAGTGCCCACCTGACACGATCAAGGAGATCTAAGATAGTAGTTCTCTCTCCAGGCTACCCATTAAAAATTACCTGAGGAGTTTTCAAAACAGAAAGAAATGGAGCTTCCATTTCTGGCCATAATGGAATAACTGGCTTGAACTTACTCTGTTGTTGTAAATAAGTGGAAAACCAGAAAGAATACATGAGGTGACTATTTTTATGTGTTGGACAGTCAGAGTCAGAGGACTGTGATATTTGACAGAGTGAAAAGATAAGAGATGTGACCCATTTTGCCCCAGATTTTGCCCTGGGGCTACTTTCCTAGCCTAAGAACAGGCAGGTGGGGTCCAAGCAGAGAGTGGCTATCTTGCTGAATTGAGGAGAGGAGATGGGGAGTCTAGGTTGAGTCTGGTAAAGCCGCTGGTGTTTGTGCAGCAGGACATGAGAGGAGGTGATCCTGTAGATGGCGGTACCAAAAGATAGCATGGGGTTTCCCTGTAAGGGCCTAGTGGAAAGCTGCTCTGTGTATACAGGGAGGAGGTGGGGTGCTGTCAGCCTGGCAGAGCTGCTTTAGAGACCCAGAGCTGCACGGAACCCCAGAGGCCATGCACCCTTGAGAGAAGTTACTGGTCTGGCCTGGCTACAAAAGGGCTGAATTGTGTCCTGGAAGGTGGTGAGATTGCCACTGTATCTTATCAGGCTTATCAAGCTTGGTTTTATATTTGGCTAAACTAGGTCTATAGTGTTTTATTTTTTTTTATCCTAAATTATGGTTCTCATGCTAAGGCACAGTCCTCACTCTCATTACATGGCCTCTATGGGGTTCAACTGAATGCCCTCCATACAAAGAAAACCACACCTAGGCACATCAGAGTCAACTGCTGAAAAACAAAAGATGAGAAAAAAATATTAACAGTAGCCAGAAAAAAAAACACACATCATATTCAAGTGAACAATGACACAAATAATGGCTCCCTTCCATCAGACATAATGGCAGCCAGAAGCCTGTATAACAGCATATGTGAAGTGCTGGGGGGAAAAATTGAATTTTCTCCTTCAATAATGAGGTGGAATTAAAAGATATTCAGTTAAGGAGTGCCTGGGTGGCTCAGTCGGTTTAGCATCTGACTTCAGCTCAGGTGATGATCTAATGGTTCATGGGTTCAAGCCCCACGTCAGGCTCTGTGCTGACAGCCTGGAGCCTACTTCAGATTCTGTGTCTCCCCCTCTGTCTGCTCCTCTCCCGCTCCTGCTCTGTCTCTCTCTGTCTCAAAAATAAACATAAATGTTAAAAATTAAAAAAAAAAGATATTCAGTTAAATAACAGCTTACAACCATATGGTCAACTAATCTTCAACAAAGCAGGAAAGAATATCCAATGGAAAAAAGAGTCTCTTCAACAAATGGTGTTGGGAAAACTGGACAGCAACATGCAGAAGAATGAAACTGGACCCCTTTCTTCCACCATACACAAAAATTAATTCAAAATGGATGAAATACCTAAATGTGAGACAGGAAACCATCAAAATCCTAGAGGAGAACACAGGTAGCAACCTCTTTGACCTTGGCTGGAATAACTTCTTACTAGACATGTTGCCAGAGGCATGGGAAACAAAAGCAAAAATGAACTATTGGGATTTCATCAAGACAAAAAGCTTCTGCACAGTGAAGGAAACAATCAACAAAACTAAAAGGCAGCCTACAGAATGGGAGAAGATATTTGCAAATGACATATTGGATACAGGGTTAGTATCCAAAATCTGTAAAGAACTTACTAAACTCAACACCCCCAAATAAATAATCCAGTTAAGAAATGGGTAGATGATATGAATAAACATTTTTTCCAAAGAAGATATCCAGATGGCCAAGAGACACATAAAAAGATGCTCAACATCACTCATCATTAGGAAAGTATAAATAAAAACCACGATGAGATACCACATCACGATTGTCAGAATGGCTAAAATGAACAACACAGGAAACAACAGATGTTGGTGAGGATCCAGAGAAGTGGGAGCCCTCCTATACTGTTGGTATGAATGCAAACTGGTGCAGCCACTCTGAAAAACAGTATGGAAGTTCCTTAAAAACGTTATACCCTATTGCACTATTAGGTATTTATACAAAGGATACAAAAATACAGATTTGAAGGGGTACATGCACCCTGATGTTTGTAGCAACACTGTCAACAATAGTGATACTGTGGAGAGAGTCCTAAGGTTCACTGAGTGATGAACCAATGAATGGATAAAAAGGATGTGAGATATATATATGTGTGTGTATACACACACACACATATATATGGAATATTACTCAACCACCAAAAAGAATGAAATCTTGCCATTTGCAATGATGTAGATAGAGTTAGAGTGTATTGAGCTAAGCAAAATAAGTCAGTCAGAGAAAGACAAATACCACATGATTTCACTCATAATTGGAATTTAAAAAACAAAACAAATGAAAATATGGGAATTAAAAAGGGAGAGCAAGGGGGAAGAAAGCCATGAGACTTTTTTTTTAATTTATTTTTTTTAACGTTTATTTATTTTTGAGAGAGAGAGAGACAGAGCATGAACGGGGGAGGGTCAGAGAGAGGGAGACACAGAATCTGAAACAGGCTTCAGGCTCTTAGCTGTCAGCACAGAGCCGGACGCGGGGCACAAACTCACAGATGTGAGATCACGACCTGAGTTGAAGTCGGAGGCTTAACCGACTGAGCCACCCAGGCGCCCCGAGACTTTTTTTTTTTAAAGTAGGCTTCACACCCAGTGCAGAGCCCAGGACAGGGCTTGAACTCATGTCCTTGAGATTCTGACCTAAGCTGAGGTCAAAAGTTGGATGCTTAACCAACTGAGCCACCCAGGTACCCCCAAACAATAAGACTCTTAATGATAGAGAACAAACTGAAGGTTGATAGAGAACAAACTGAAGGTTGATAGAGGGAGGTGGGTAGGGGATGGGCTAAATGGGTGATGGGTATTAAGGAAGGCACTTGGTATGACAAGCACTAAGTGTTATATGTAAGTGATGAATCATTAAATTCTACTCCTGAAACCAACACTACCCTATATGTTAACTAACCAGAATTTAAATAAAAATTTGAAAAAAGAAAAGAAAAAAGAAAAGTTGCCTGCATACCTGCACTATAGGAAATGCTAAGAAAAATTCTTCAGGCTGAAGACTAATGTTATCAGATAGAAACTTATAACTAAGTTAGGAATTAAATTAATTAAACTATAACTAAGTGAGGAACTAAGAGAAGCGATCCATATGTGGGCAAATAAAAAAGTACTATATGTCTTTAAAAGTAAAACAATTATTTCAAGTAAAAATAATACTTACTGTGTGCATATAGAAATAAAGTATATGACAATAAAAGCACAAAAGATAGGGCACAGGTTGGGGCACCCGGGTGGCTGACTTTGGCTCAGGTCATGATCTCATGGTTTGTAACTTTGAGTCCCGCTTTGGTCTCTGTGCTGACAGCTCAGAGCCTGGAGCCTGCTTCGGATTCTGTGTCTCTCTCTCTCTCTCTGCTCCTCCCCTGCTCATGCTCTGTCTCTTTCTCTGTCTTTCTCCAAAAAATAATAATAATTAAAAAAATTTTTTTAAATATAAAAAAATTAGGTTACCTAATAACATATAGAGCTAATGTGAAGCTCTAAAAGGAAGCCAAAACAGAACAGCAAAAAACAAAACAAAACCAAACCAACCCTGGTAGAACTAAAAGGAGAGATAGAAAAATACATAATCATATTTGGAAATTTTATAATCTTTTTTATGATGATTAATAGAAAAATCAGACCCTCCCTTCAAAATGTAAGGACATAGAACATTTGAACATCACACTAAACCAATTGGACCTAATGGCTATGTTTAGAGTTACACCCAACAACCACAGAGCACACATTCTTTTGAAGTTTCCAAAATAGAATTTTGATGAGCCATAAATAAGTCTCAATAAGTCCACGTGATTGAAACACTACAGAATATTGTCTCTGACAAAAGCAGAATAATCTTGGAAACCAATGATAATAAATTATTTTGAAAGTCTCTGCATTTTTGCAGATGAAACAAGTAACCTCTACATAACTCATGAACAAAAAAAGAAATAAAAAGTAAATTAGAACATATTTTGACTGAGTGATAGTGAAAATATGACATATCTACATTGGGGGGGATCCAACTAAAAGAGTTGGAAATTTAGAGGGAAATTTGCTTTATTTATTTATTTTTTTGAGAAAGAGAGTGCAAGCACATGTGAGTAGGGGAGGGATAGAGGGAAAGTGTGAGAGAGATTCTTAAGCAGGCTTCACACCCAGCATGGAGCCCAATGTGGGGGTCCATCTCATGATCCTGGGATCATGACCTGAACCAAAATCGAGAGTTGGATGCTTAACCAACTGAGCCACTCAGGTGCCCTGGGAAATTTATTTTAAATGTCTGTATGATAAAAGAATTATTTGAAATTAAAAAAATTAAAGTTTGTACATGGAGAATCTAGGAAAAAAATAAAAAAAGAATAAACTGAACCTTAAGTAAGTTGAAGGAAATTAAAAATAATGACAAGAGCAGAAATAAAAAAGGAAAAAAAACAATTTTTATGACATCAAAATGTCATTCTTAGAACAGCTTAATAAAATTGATAAACTATTTGCAAGATTGAGAAGACAAAAGGGGAAATACTAAGTAAAAATGTTACTGTCAATTCAGATCACATAGACATTAAAAATAATAAGGGGGATATTATTTCAAACCTTATGCCAATACGTTCAAGAATCTAGGTGAAATGGAAACATTCACTGAAAAACACAACTTAACAAATCTGACACAGAAATGAAAAACAGAAAAGCTCTTTATGTGTAAAAAATTTTAATTTATAATTAATTTAATTTATAATTAAAATGTAATAAAGAAAACACCCATTGGAAAAAAAACTTCAGGCCTTAATGGCTTCACGGGTGAGTTCTTTCAGGTATTTAAGGCAGGAATAACAATATCTTTCAGAAAATAGAGGTGAAGGGAGTAGTTCCTGACTCGTTTTATGAGTCATCATAACTATAGATCAATATTACTAGGAAGCATAGATGCAACACTTATTAACAAAATACTGTAAGTTGAATCTTAAAATACCTAAAAAAGGATAATTCATTTTGTTTAATCAAGGCTTGTCACAAGAATGTAAAACTGGTTTGTTACTCAAAATTTTTTCATTATATTTCATCATGTTATCAGGAAAAGAAGAAAGATCTTATAATTACTTTTATAGATACAGGGAAAGCACTTGAAAAAATTAAAAATATACTCCTAAAAGGACAGCAAGCTAAGACTGAAGGTGAATTTGTTAATCTGATAAAGATCATTTATGAAAAACATGCGGCCAATAATACATCAAGTTGCGAAATGTGTAACATTTCTTCTATTAAGTAAGAAACAGGGTAAGTAAATTCATTCTTACCACTTTTACTCAATAAAACTTTATTCAACATAAAATTATTACAATTTTATTCCAGCCAGTGAAGTAAGGTAAGATAATGAAGTAAAGGGCATAAATATTATGAGGAAAAAATAAATTCTGTTTTTTAAAGATTTGCAGGTGAGGTTGTTTATATTGGAAGTCCTAAGGAATCTGAAGAATTTGCTAGAATTAATAAGTAATCTGAGCAAAGTTGCAGTATACGAGCGGTGAAAAATCAACATATTTCTACATTATAAGAAAATAACTATTGGAAAATACAGATAAATAAACATAAAAATATTCACCACAGTTTCAAAAAATAACATAATTCTGAATAATTTAACAAAAGAGGTGTAGGACTTCTATAAGTGAAAAGTAAAAATAGTGCTGAGAGGGGAACCTTGGGTGGCTCAGTCAGTTAGGCATCTGACTGGCTCAGGTCATGATCTCGCGGTTCCTGAGTTCGAGGCCCGTGTTGGGCTCTGTGCTGACAGCTCAGAGCCTGGAGCCTGCTTTGGATTCTGTGTCTCCCTCTCTCTCTGTCCCTCCCCCACTCGCGCACTCTTTCTCTCAAAAATAAAATAAAACATTAAAAAAATATTGCTGAGAAGTATAAAGGCTTAAATACATGAAGAGAGACATCATATTCATGGATGGAGAGACACTATAGTGTTAAGATAAAAATTTCCTCCAAATCAATCTATAAATTCATGTAATTCCAATCATTCAAAGGAATTCTGAATCTGATTCTAAATTTTATAGGGAATAGCAAAGAGTCAGTCAATACAATCCCATAAAAAGGAAAATTATGCTTCAGTGTTTATTACTGACTGATATCAAGATTTGTGACTTACAAAAATGAAATAGCCAGGACAGTGTGTTAAGAGCAGACAGAGAGATGAATAGAATAAAATAGAGAGTCCAGAAACAGATCCAATTGACTTTCAGCAAAGGTTCCAAGGCAATTTAATGAAGGGAAGAAATTCTTTTCAGTAAATAGTGATAAAAAACTGGATAAGGGCACGGAAAAGTAAACTTGATCCCTTTCTCATAACACATACCAGAGTTTGGCAAACTTTTGTGTAAAAGGTATGATAGTAAAATAGGTATTTTTAACTTGTTGGGCCATACAATCTTTGTTACAACTACTGGACTCTGTCACTATGGTGAAAAAGTAGCCATAGATAATGTGCAACTACACAAATGAAACAATGTTATGGTAAAATTTTATTTAAAAATGATCTGGTGGGATGGGGCGCCTGGGTGGCTAAGTTGGTTAAGCGTCCGATTTTGGCTCAGGTCATGATCTCGCGGTTTGTGAGTTCGAGCCTCACGTCAGGCTCTGTGCTGACAGCTCAGAGCCTGGAGCCTGCTTCACATTCTGTGTCTCCCTATCTCTGCCCCTCCCCAACTCGTACTCTGTCTCTCTCAAAAATAAACATTAAAAATTTTGAAAAAAAAAAAAGCTGGTGAGACAGTCTTGGTCTGCAAGCTACAGTTTACGAAATCTTGCCATTGAAAAGAAATTAAATGGATCACACATTTACACCAAAAAGTTAGAACTATAAAGTTTCCAAAGGGAAATATAGACTATTCTTGCAACCTTGAGGGAAATGAAGTTTCTGAGATAGGACACAAAAACACTAACCATGAAAGAAAAAATAAATAAATTGGATTTCTTCAAAATTAAAAAAAAATCTGCTTATCAAAAGAAACCATAGGGGCGCCTGGGTGGCGCAGTAGGCTAAGCGTCTGACTTCAGCCAGGTCACGATCTCACGGTCCGTGAGTTCGAGCCCCGCATCAGGCTCTGGGCTGATGGCTCAGAGCCTGGAGCCTGTTTCCGATTCTGTGTCTCCCTCTCTCTCTGCCCCTCCCCCGTTCATGCTCTGTCTCTCTCTGTCCCAAAAATAAATAAACGTTAAAAAAAAAAAGTTTTAAAAAAAGAAACCATAAAGAAAAGTATAAAAGACAATCCACAGACTAGGATAAAAATTTAGCTAAAATTAAAAACATTGACTACACAGAGTGGCCAAAATGAACAAATCAAAATGAACAAATCATAATTAAAAAAAATAAATTATGGCCTTGAATTCACAGCTTCCTTTATCCACTCCCTTCCCTTGGATCATGATCTGATAGTTGCCGGTAGGGCCACAGAGAGAATTGATTACATAATTTGTGAGGACCGGTACAAAGTGAACATGCGTGGTACCCTTGTTCAGAATTATTAAAAATGTCGACACAACACCATCAGAACGGATGAATCAAGAGAGGAGCTTTTCCAAACGTGGCCCTTTGTGACAGCACAGGAGGCATGCCCATGAAGCCAGCCCTGGTCACAGAAATCATACTTTTTGAAAAGCTCTTTAACAATTCTCATGAGCAAACTGGGTTGAGATCCATTCGCAGCACACTGACCTGCGGATTCCCTTGGAGTGACCTGCAAATCAGCACAAATTCCAACAATTATGTGCTTGGTTGGTATACAGATTGACTATTATTTCAAAAATTAAGATACTATTGTAATCGATAAAATACATTTTTAACATTACTAAATTAATAGTTTTAAATGCCATTATACATTTCACCATTATGTGTGGGTGAATTCTAAAAGCACATTGCCTTATGATCAAAGAGAATGCTTGCACCTTAAAAAGATGGGATTCACGGGACACCTGGGTGGCTCAGTCAGTTAAGCACTCAACTTTGGCTCAGGTCATGATTTCATGGTCTGTGGGCTTGAGCCCCACATTAGGCTCTGTGCTGACAGCTCTGAGCCTGGAGCCTGCTTCAGAAGCTCTATCTCCTTCTCTCCCTGCCCCTCCCCCACTCTCACTCTGTCTCTCTCTTTCTCAAAAGTAAATAAACATTAAACAAATTAAATAAAAAAAGTTGGGAGTCACTGCTTTACTTATTACCAAGGACCCCACCTAGGGATTTTCTCACAACATTGATGTCTTCTGACTGCAGGCACATCAATAGAAATAGAGTTCCTTTTCTACTAAAACACCCAATGACTTTATTACGTCCCTAGTGATACAATTCAAAACACAATTCAAAAAAACAGGTCATATCCTAATTATTTATTTTAAAATGAATGTCTTTATAGTTTATATTTTAGCCAAAAGGCTATGGTAAAACCCTAGATATCCTAGACCAGGAGGTAACAGGAGACAGGAAAACATGTACTGGAAAGTGGTATAATGGCAGGAAGAGGTAGCTCAAGAAGAGCGGTGCTCTGGGTTGCCATTACTTAAATAATTTAACTATACACCAGTGATTCATTCAGTAAAGAATGTGTTAGAAATGCTTAGTAAAAGTATCGCAAAACTTCTATAGTTCACCAGTATGTATTAAGTAATTTCGAATGGCTAAAAAAGAAAACCAAGAGATTATGCATTGCATGTAGTTTTTCTGTAAACACATTCATTTTTTTTTATTCAACATTGTGTTTTTAGCCATCTATGATATGTCTGGCATTGTTCTGAGCTGTCAAGGGATTTTATCAGTAAACCACAGCACCATCTCCCCCTCCCCCCCCCCCCCCCCCGCCCCACCCCGGCCCACGGATCTCACATACTAGGCAGGGGATTAGAGATGGTTGGTAAAGCATATAAGGGATTCACATTACTGAGTCCTACTGCTTACAAAAATCAGTTAAATGGAAAAGTCATACAAATACCAATCCAGAGAAACCAAAGTGAAGGGAAAATATGTAACACACAGAGGAGGTTCATATATAATTTTGGAATGTAGGTTTGAAAAAAGTGAGACTAAACGCCCCAAAATTATTTTCATCTTTGAATAATTCATCAAAATAATGTAAACAAATTCCGTGGGGCAAGTAAAAATTAAGGCAGAATTGCATGTACTAAATGTTGGGACTGGTGGGAAAAGTGAATCCTGGGAATAGTCTGCTTCCTTTGAAAATATTAGAAATTCTCCTTGTGTGACTTACACAGCCTGTGTGTTGTGGATAACTGTTGCAATGCAAAACAGATGATGAATAAGTGGGTTATTATTTTTTCAGTTGAAAGTGTTTCACTACTTTTAAAACATTTTTTAAATCTTAGGAAAATGTATAGGGTATCAAAATTATTAATACGTATTGAGTGCTCACTGTAGTCTAGGCACTATAATTGACTTATGCACATCACTTTTTTCTGTCCTTCTGACTCCTCTGTGGAGTATTATTGCCATCACTTTAGACACAGGGGAACTGAGAGTTGGAAGAATGTTTACCCACAATCCCAAGGTTGGGAAATGGGAGAGCTGTGATTCAAACCCAGATTATTGTGACATTAAAACACTATGCCAGGGCGCCTGGGTGGCTCAGTTGGTTAAGGGTCTGACTCTCGATTTTGGTTCAGGTCATGATCTCAAGGTTTGTGGGTTTGAGCCACGTGTTGGGCTCAGCACTGACAGCATGGAGCCTGCTTGGGATTCTCTCTCCCTCTCTCTCTGTACCTCCTCAAAATAAATAAATAAACATTAAAAAAATCCACTATGCCATATGTCATATTTACATGTCCACCAGAGACTGTTGTTGATGGCATACATTCATTTGTCCACTCAACAAATACTTAATTGAATATCTCCTATATATATATTGAGTGGGTGCTTTGCATTCTATCCTATAGCTCATTTAACCATCTTGACAACTAGAAGTTCTTTTCTATCCCCACTGTTCCGATAAGCAATTGGCTAAAACAGGGTATGACTTATAGGCTTATGGCTAGTAAACAGCATAGCCTGGTTTCAACCCCACATCTGTTTCACCTCACATGTTATCATTGCATCAAAGCTTTTCATGATACAGGTTTCTTCTGCTATCCCAAAGTGAAGTGTTCCTTGAAACTTGTCGTAAGCCAAAATGGCATCAAATGAAGAAACAGTTGCCAATAATCTACATGGAAAAATTTTTTGAGTGTTCCCGGACCCCAAAACTCACGTCTCTTAGGCTTTTCTGATGCCTTAGGACACATCTTGCTAAGGGATGCACAAAATAAATGGAGTCAAAGCACAGACATTCACAGACACAGTTCAAAGCCGTGGCGGCTTGATGCTGAGACGCTGAGTTCAGTTCCTGGGGAAAGAGCTCGGCGGGGTGGTTCTCGCGGCTCTGGGTGTGCACTGTCTCTGTAATGACTTGCTGTAAAACTAAGGCTGGATGCTACTTTTGCTTTTCACCTTTCTCGAAAGTTGGAAATCCTCTTCGGATTTCTTTCTGGTGGCAAAAATAGGTACTAGTGTAGGTCTTTCGTAAAAGCAAGGTGGCATAAAGCACAGTTTCGAAAATCTGGAGGGATTTTCTCAATCTGAGATATGTGTATCATGTTTCTTCCCACACTTGGATAGTGTTAAGGGAAGGTAACTTCTCTTGTTCTCCTGCGTAATTATGTTGTGTAATGACATTTGACATTTTTACCATAACTTCCTCTGTGCACTTGTCCCCTCATTTTTCTTGTGTGTCTCTGGAAGGCAAGGCCATGCCTTATCCATCCCTGCATTCCGGTGTCTGATACATTACCAGCACATGGCTGTTGAGTAACATGTTTCACGACTGAGTGCATTTGGCGAATTTTCCAATTTGGCGAATTTTCCAATATATGAGTGAAGTGTTTTTGTTTATTTGGTATCAGGAAAAGACAGACACCTGAAATGCAAATTAGTAAGTCAAGCTCTCATCTTAAGAGAATAATAGAGTCGCAATGAAAAGAAACAGAGACTAGCATCCAGGCTGATTTTGAGACAGTGGTCCCAGGAGCCTAGAGACAAACAGGCATCACCAAAAGGCAGTTTGCTTTGGGCATTGATAGGAAAACTTTCTGAGGGACTTACAAAGAACTGTGGCTGTCCTTTCTTCCCAGGAGATGTGAATGCAAGGGAACAGAATGATGGAGGTAACATGCAGTCTGAGCTTGATGTTTCCCTTTCTCTCCAAGGCACTCATCAATTTTACATGCTATAAATGCAAGCTGGTGTCTCTGACTGAAGAGAAGGTGAAAAGGTGAAAAGGACTGAGGAATGCCTTTCAGTACACTCATAAAATAAGAAAGCTCGGAAGGAGAAGGTTCTGAGGGGAAAGCAGGAATAGAAATGGGTGTCAAAGGTTGTAGCTATAAAAATGTAACATAGAAGAAAAAAGAAAGTTCTTCTATAGCATGTATAATATGCTTATTATGGAGGGTAATTCTTGGCATATTAAGGTGTCACAAACTCTGAAGGGGAAAAAAAGAAAAAATAAGGTGCAGTAGTACAGGAAGGTGTAAATGTAATCCAAGCACAATGAACAATAGAGGCTAAAGCAAAGATTATTCTGGTGTTGGATTGGAAGCCTCTTAGGGGCAGAGACCCTACCACGTACAACAATCTCCAGGATTTTGCACAATGCCTAACACATTAGCGTCTGTTGAATAAAAGAGTAAACATATACAAACACACATACAAACAGGAACCAGGGAGATAGTAGATATCTCTGATATGAGAGGTCTTTTGATCTCAGAGTACTTAAAAGAAGCAGAAAATAGGTAGACTTTCTTTCCTACTTGAGGATGTTATTCTTGATGACAATGATCAGAAGTTAAACTATTCCTATCAGAGAGAACCAATCAACAGTTACAAATAGAATAGAAAATAGTGAACTCAAGGGAGCATCACCTAGTGTGAATAATGGCAGCCTTAAGAGTATGAAGTCAGTTATCTGATGACACCAACAGAGAGAACCAGCATCAGAAGATTCCTCTGAAGACTTGTAGCCCAGAAGCAGAGAGAAAATACTAAAGGAAACAACGGCTGGAGTGTGGAGGGTGCAAGAAACAGAAAGCTTACAAAATTATGTGAAAGACAGACTGTACAAGAGAAACAGAATTCACAGGGGATTCCCTGAGTGAATTGCAAAGAGAGTTTGCAAAACTATTGTAATGAATAAAAGTAACAAAAGAAAGCAATGAATACAAATGTAGAAAATCAATATTGAGACACTGAACTAGTCAACCCTTTCCAATAAACAGACTACCAACGAGGAACCCAAATTTAACTGATTTCCAAACTGTAGGTGCCGGAGAGCATGGGTGCAGTATGTTTTTGAAAAATAAGTAAAACTATAATTAGTAATAATGCCTTTAACTATATAAATGTTTATGTTCATCCACAGTGTGAGTTAGACTCAGCTAACCTCACTTTGCTTATATGTGTAATATTGGAACTCTAATCAGGCACGTCAGGGTGAACTGAATGAATGGACCCAGCGACCATGCTGTTACCCAGAAGGGATGAACTAGGGTCATGTTTCCCTGCGTTTACCTGACTCTCTAGTTATCTGACAGAGAGGAACAAGGAGTTATATCCTTGACAATTTGAAATGAGGTAGTTCTTCAATGAATCTTATTAGTCAGGAATTAGTGGTTTGGGGGAGTAGAAATGGGTAGATCTCTGCTAAGGACTGTAGAAGCAGGTTATCAGGAAGCAAAAGAATGAGGCAGGATGGTGAGCAGTTTTACAGACTCATCAGACTCCTTAGATGTTACCCACTTTTCATGAGAATCAGAATCAAGGCTATCCCCATAAGAATCTTAGAATGCATTTCTAATAGGATGGTTAATACTTTTTTAAAGTAATAAATCCTCTGTAAGATTTGAACTCTCTCCTTAGAAAAATGCACATAAACATAAACTAACAAACAGTTTAGTGGGATTCTGCAAATCCTTTAAAGCGCATCCATGGACACATGTGGATTCCATAGAATGTGGGTTAAGAAGCCTTGTTCTAGTGACTTTTATGTCTTGAGAAAAATCTAAGGGACTTGAGAAAGAAGAGAAATGGTATTTTTGGCTATGTTTTAAATTTAAAGTTGTGACTTCCTAAGATATGAGAATTTAATGTTGTCAAAATTACAGTTTAACTTATGAGTCCAGGAAAAAAAATTAAGTTTTTTATAACATTGAGATAAGCTTTTTCTGAACATTTAACTGATAGTTTTGAGTCTTATGTAGACTAAATAATTAAAATATATGGCCTCCCTCAAGTATTGGAGTCAAGAATTCTGTGTTATATTAAAAGAAAGAATTGAGTCATTTCAAAATAAATTAAAAAAGAATAAAATGTAGATTGGAGAGATATTTCCTCTAGGAGTAAGAGTCTGGAATGAGTAACAGAGCTAAGAAATGGTGACCTAAAGAGCAGTGAGAAGGAAACAAGAAGGATATTATCTCAAATAAAAATGCAATGATCTGACAGAGAAAGACAGAGACACAGAGAGAAACTCCATTTGGCCTTGTGTTCTTCAGAAAGCTAATTTTCTGTAAACATATTAACAAATGGAAAGAAAAGAAATCCTATCAGAGGTATCAAAATCAACACAGGAAGCTTACATCCAAGCATGAGAAACTAAAATGTCCTCTTACTGTTGGCAAGTTCTAGAGCCTCTTGAAATGTGAGCTTCAACCCCACTGACGCTAATGGGAATTCTATGTGCCCTTAGAGAAGGGACTCACCCAGTGGAGAGCTGCACAACTAAACACCATGAATGGTGTTAGAAATGTGCCCAGGAACTGGATCCATGGCCACCAGCCATGCAAACACCCACGGAGGGAGTAAATCTTGACTTTGAAGAAAGCTGATTGTCAGGAAAAATAAGAAGTCCATTAAAAATGTTCCATATGGATCTAGCGAGTTACCTGGGCATGATGTGCACATCACACGCTCATTTAGATGCTGTTGTTTCAGATCTAAACCTCTAACACACAAAGAGAACCCACGCGGTTTGTTCCTTTACTCTGAATGTAATTTTGAGCAATGTCAAAGAAGGAAATCTTTCTTCAAACCATAGAGAGAGGACATAGTCTGAGGAGTAGAAACAAAAGCCATTTTCTTAAGCCTTTGTATTTAGTAATATACCAAGGAAATGGACAAAACTGAACTATCCTCACCATGAACACTTTTAAAACATTGCAGCAAGATAACAAGTCTATTTGTTTACTAAAATTCTAACTCTGACTCTTCACTTTCGTGGTGGATTAAATTCCATCTAGTTTGGTGTTTGATGTTAGCAAGGTTGATTTCTTTGCCAGGATCCTAGGTGCAAAACTCAACAGAACCCACCCAAAGTGGTAAAGAGTTAGAGCTGATCTTGTGTGAAGGAACCCATACACATAATTTCAAAATGTGTAGAAGAAACAGTGACCTACTTATTCTGCTCTCTGGTGTTTAAAGTGTCAAAATTATATCCCAATTTCTTTGGTTTTTACCAAATAGACATTTTGCTCTTTTAAAGGTAAACATCTCTTAAAATGAGAGTTTTTTATTTGATCACTCATTTGCAATTTAATGTGGTTAACATGTAATATCCTTTCCTGAAAGTCTCTTTTTGTGGTGGAGTTACTACATTGGACATTTGCATGTATTACGTGCAAGAGAACTAGCAAAGTGCATTTTTATTTCATGGTCTAGAAATGCATTAAAAATTTTTTTTTGAGATTTATGTTGACACTAATTTATGTCAGAAAAAGTTGCTGTTTTTAATGGATCAAGTGCAGTCAAGATCTGATTACTAAACCAGCTGAAGTTGGATTATTCATGATACAGGAGAGAACAAACTTTTAACATATTAATTGAAAAAATATGATTTATGCCAGTAATTGAGCATGAGTATAAAATACTCTCCAAATTCATTTTAAACATCTTTGAAAACACACATATTACACGAGCCAGAGCAATTGTCCACATTTTCATGCTTAATCTGCTGAAGTTTTACCTAGGCTCCCCTCAATTTAAGGAAAACAGCTTCTTAAAAAGACGAGTGAAAATTGCAGCCAGGATATCCTCCATTACTTATATTCCAGTTTATTATATTTTCCTCTCTTGAAGTTATTAACAGATTAAAGTTACATAAAAAGATTTCTGAGGCATCAGGGGTTTTGAAAATATGAAGGCTCTGAAGGCCACCTCTGCCTACTGATATGGATGCTTCAGAACTCCAGCAGCCAAACTCAGCAGTGGACTACAACAGCAGGAAAAAAAACAGGTGTAAGTGTTCTTTAAACCCAGGGGTTCCTGAACCAAGGGCATCCTGAACAAGAAATCTTGGGTCCTGTATTAGATCCAGAGGTAAGAAGGCCTCTGTAGAAGAAGTAAGTAGAAACAGTACTGAAGCATGCACGCCATGATTACTGTGAAAATGATCATTGATTTCTTACAAAACACACACACAAAAACATGAAATCAATACCATAAATGGTCCTATAACCATTAAAGAAATTAAACTTTAAATTAAAATGCTTCTACAAAAAAATTTTGCAGGCCCAGATGGTGTCACTTGATAATTCTACCAAACATTTAAAGAATTAACACCAATTTCACACTATCTTTTCCAGTAGTAGGAGAGGAACACTTCCTAACTTATTTTAGTATTATGCTGATACTAAAACCAGACAAAGATAGTTTTTTTAAAAAAGGAAAGACAAGAAAAGAAAGAAAGGTACAGATAAATATCCTTCATGAATTTAGAGGCAAAAATTCTCAGTTAAATATTAGTAAATCAAATCTAACAATATATAAAGGGAATTAGACTCAAACATCAAGTGGAATTCATTTCAGGTATGCAAGGCTGATCCAACATTCAATAATCAATTACTGTAATCCACCCTATCAACAGGATGAAAAAAAATCATAAAACCATATCAATTGATACAGAAAATGCAGTTGACAAAATCCGATAATCATTCATGATAAAAACTTTAAAAAAACTAGGAACAGAGGGGAATGTCCCCAAATGGAAAAAGAGCATACAAAAAGACCCTACAGTTAACATCACACTTAATGGTGGAAAAATGTGTGGTTTCCACCTGAGACTGGGAAAAAAGCAAGAGTGTCCAGTCTCACTGGGAAAGGACGAAACAAAACCATTGCTATTTACAGACTACATGATTGTCTATGTAGAAAATCCCAAAGACTCTACAGAACACATTTTGGAACTAATAAGTGAGCTCAGTAAGAGTGAAGAACATTATATTAACATACAAAAGTATCAATAGTATTTCTTTTTTTTTTTAAGTTTTTTTTTTAATGTTTATTCATTTTTTAAGAGAGAGACATAGTGTGGTGCGGGAGGGGCGGAGAGAGAGGGAGACACAGATTCTGAAGAAGGCTCTAGGCTAAGAGCTGTCAGCAGAGAGCCCAACGGGTGGCTTGTTTTTTATTTATTTTTGGGACAGAGAGAGACAGAGCATGAACAGGGGAGGGGCAGAGAGAGAGGGAGACACAGAATCGGAAACAGGCTCCAGGCTCTGAGCCATCAGCCCAGAGCCCGACGCGGGGCTCGAACCCACGGACCGCGAGATCGTGACCTGGCTGAAGTCGGACGCTTAACCGACTGCGCAACCCAGGCGCCCCAGTATTTCTATAAACTAACAATGAACATTTGGAAACTGAAGTTTAAAATACCATATGATTTATAATTACTCCAAAACATAAAATATTTCAGCATAAATCCAAAGGCAAACTTACAAAATCTGACTTCCAAAAATTATAAAATACTGATGAAAGAAATCAAAGGAGACATAAATAAATGAAGACAAATACAATGTACATGGATTGAAAGAATGCAACACAGGTATGATGTTGATTTTTTCCAAACTGATCCATAGGTTGAATAAAATTCCTCTCAAAATCCCAACAAGTTTTCTTTTTTTAAACATTGACAAACTTACTCTAAACTTTATTTGTAAAGATGCTGGAGGTGAAAAATAGCTAAAACAATTTTGAGAAAAGAATAAAGTGGTAAACATTATTTACCCAGTGAAAAGATTTATTGTAAAGCTACAGTAACAAATATTAACCATAGACACATGGATCGGTGGATTAGTATATAGAACTCAGAAATAGACCCTAACAGATATGCCCAACTGGCTTTTGACACAGATGCAAAAGCAATTCAGGGAAAAAGGACAGCATTTTCAACCAACGGTGCTAGAGCAGTCAGATATGCATAGGCAGCAAAAATAAACTTGGATGTGAGCCTCACACCTTATACAAAAATGAACTCAAACTGGATCACATACTTAAGTGTAGAACATAAAACCACACAACTTTTAGGAGCCATTCTTCATTAATTAGGGCTAGCCAAAGAGTTCTTAGGGCTTGACACCAAAAGAATGATTCATAAAAGGACAAGATGATAAAGTGGATCTCATTAAAATTAAAAGCTTTTGCTCTACAAAAGTCCCTGCAAAGCAGATAAAAAGACACACTACAGACTGGGTAAGAAGTTTTGTAAACAACATATCTGACCAAAGAATTGTATCTAGAATATTCAAAGAACTGTTAAAGCTCAATATTTTAAAAATATAGTTAGAAACTGGGCAAAAGACATATATAGACATTTCACTAAAGAGGATACATAGGTGGCAAATAAATACATGAAAATATGTTCAATATAATTCACTATCAGAGAAATAAAAATTAAAACCAAGTGAGATCTGGTCACCATCTATCAGAATGGCTAAAGTTAAAAAAGAAAATAGTAATAACACCAAATACTGGTGAGGATGCAGAGAAGCTAGATCACTCAAACATTGCTCATGAGAATGTAAAATGGCATAGCCACTCTGGGGGAAAAATTGGCAGTTTTTTTACAAAGCTATACATATGCTCAAAACGTTCACCACAGTCTAGCAATTACATTCTTGGGCATTAATTCCAGAAAACTTGAAACTTATGTTCACACAAAAGCATACTCTTGAATATTCATGGCAGCTTTATGTGTACTAGCCCCAAACTGGAAACCATCCAGATGTCCTTCAAGGGTGAATGTCAAACAAAGTGTGGGACATCGGTACCGTGGAACACTATTCAGCAATAGAAAGGTGCAAGCTATCCAAACATAACTTGGATAGATCTCAAGGAAATATGAATGAGTGGGGAAAAAAAGCCAATCTCAAAATGTTACACACTGTATAATTCAATTATATTGTATTCTTGAAATGACAAAGGATAGAAAGGAATAACAGATTAGTAGTTGCCAGGGATTTGGAAGGGATAGGAAGGGAAGTGACTGGTTATGAAAGATAGGATGAGGAATCGTGTGATGTTCCATAACAAGGTAATGTTTTGTA
Source organism: Prionailurus viverrinus (assembly GCF_022837055.1). Lineage (NCBI taxonomy): Eukaryota > Metazoa > Chordata > Mammalia > Carnivora > Felidae > Prionailurus > Prionailurus viverrinus. The sequence goes on from NC_062572.1 coordinate 50,957,763, forward strand.
CCTTGGCTGTGGTGGTGGGCACCCAGATCTAGACATTGATGAAATTGCATAGAACTAAATACATACATACACACATACATACATGCACATATAAATGCATGGAAAGTTGGTGAAATCTTAGTAAGGTCAGCAGACTGTAAAAACAAACAAAACATTGAATTTCAGACAAGACCATTCCAAGACATTATTCTTGTCAATAACAGCTGTTACCACACTGTCTACAGAACAGCATCAACGAACAGACACATTAACACAAAAGACCCAGTAGGTTGACTCATTTATTGCGAAACTTGCATCTATTGCAAAACACACCTCTCTATTTGAGACACTCACCCCTTTCCTGAAGGTGCTTCCATTTCTAGTAGTTTGGAATTTAGATAAAATAGGGATATGAGCAACGTAATAGGTTAGTACAATTGTAGACTCTTCATAGTTCTTTATTCCATGTTAAGAGTATTCCCAAATTTCCCCTATTTAAGCAGGACCTGAGTTATGGTCAGCCTCCCATCCCATCCATCAAGTGTTCTGGAGAATTCCCAGAGGATATCTCATGTGTGTCCATTAACAGTCATTTTATTTTCTCCTTCTCTCCAGCACTCCTGATTGAAATCTTCTACTCTTAAAAGCCCTGGTTGAGAGCATCTCATGATTGCTAATCTCTTCCTTTAGACTGTTGACATCTCTGACAAATATGCTATGTTCAGTGCTACAAATTCACAAAACTGAGTGCAAAAGGGACATAGTATATATTTTACTACAATGAAATAATGGCCTTCTTTCTGATTCTGCCACATTTATCACCTGGACAGCAGAGCAAATTTGCTGTGATGCTGCCTCTAGATAGTTCCTTGAGCCTTTGCACAGAGTCCCTCTTTGGAACTTAAGTGATCAATATTGGATCTAAGGGACTTAGCTGAGACCTACAACTTAGTGTAGTCTCCATGGTGACTAATATCTGATACTCATCCCATACTGTCCTCCTCATTTTCATCCATCCTCCATGTATCCATGGAAACTTGTTTCTTAATTACTCTTTCACTACAACAAAATTTAGAATGCTTTCTGCACTCGTCATTTTTGATATGTTCCTTCTTATGGGAATTGTGACAAGGACTTAAAATTAATGTTTTAAAGATTTGTCATTGCTAAGACTCTCTGAGGCATCGTAGCATATAGAAATCAACTGCTCTAGGAAGGATTTTAGTGGTGCTATATGGACACCAAGAATGGTCGTGAGGTACCAGTATAGTAATTGAAAATCTTTATTTAAAAAAAGAGTCAATTACCTTCAAAATGAGCATATATATCCAATTTACCTGGACAGTCAGCTTTATTGAAAGCAAATGGTATAAAAATAGCTCATAAGGACAAGCACATACATATCTAAAAATAATAATTGATTAAATCATATTTTAGAGATAGATGGGACTTTTTTCATAATAGCTTTCCTGTAATACAATTCACACATCATATAATTCACCAATTTAAAGTATAGAACTCAATGGTTTTTAGTGTAAAGTGGTCCAACTATCACCACAATCAATTTTAAAACATATTCATCACTCAAGAAAGAAATTCTATACCCATTAACATGAATCCCTTTTCTCATTCTTCTACTCTTCTCCCTGGACCCAAGCAACAGCTATAATTTCTTGCCCAATCGGGGCATCTGTGTGGCTCAGTTGGTTAAGCGTCTGACTTCGGCTCAGGTCAGAATCTCACAGTTCATGAATTCAAGCACCACGTCAGGCTCTGTGCTGAAGCTTGGCGCCTGGAGCCTCCGTCAAATTCTGTGTCTCCCTCTCTCTCTGCCCCTCTCTTGCTGGCATTCTGTCTCTCTATCTCTCAAAAATAAATAAACATTAAAAAATTTATAATTTCTGGCCCAGTAGACTTGTTTTTTCTGAACTTCCATGTAAATGGAATCATATAATACGTGGTCTGTTGTAACTGGTTTTCTTCATTTAGCAAATATTTTCAAGGTTCATTCACATTGTAGCATATATCAGCACTTCATCACTTTATTATGGATATGGACATCTCTTTTTATGAATAATATCCCATTTTATGGATATGAAAAATTTGTTTACTGATCAATTTATGGATAATTGGATTGTTTCCACTTTTGGCTATTAAGAGTAATGCTGCTCTGAACATTGTGTTGTACACGTGTTTGTATGGATGTATGTTTTCACATCTCTTGAGTATATCATTAGAAGTTGAATTACTAGGTCATGTGATAACTCCATTTTTAACACTTTGAGAAATTGCAAAACTATTTCCAAACTGGCTGCACCATTTTACATTCTTAGCAACAATGTATGAGGGTTCCAATTTGTCTCCATCCTCATATTTGTTATTGTCTTTTTTGTTATAGTCTTCCTAGTAGACGTGAAGTGGTATCTCACTGTAATTTCGATTTGCATTTCCCTAAAAACTAATAATAATGCTGAGCATCATTAGTGATGCCTATTTATCATTCATATATGTTCACTTAAAGAAAAGTCTATTCGAATCCTTTGCCCATTTTTTAATTGGGTTATTTATTTATTTATTACTGAGTTATAAGGGTTTCTGTACATATTCTGGATACAAGTCTCTTATCGGATATATGATTTGCAGTTAGGATTTTAAGCATCGTTGAACATAATCTACATCTTTTATAAGTGTGGAAACTGAAGGCTAGAACAATTGAGCGATCTATTCAATGATGGCCAACTGATTTGGGGCAGAAGCAGAACTAGGTCAAGATCTCCTTACTACCAGGTATGGAATGATGCTGCCATTTTAAAAAAGCAAGAGCAAAGAAATGAAACAATGTATCTTCCAACATTTTTATTTCTATACATCAGCTCAGCACTAACCTAAATTCTCTCATGACCCATGAAGTAATAGGTCTAACTCCACTGACTTCTACATTAGGAATCACAAAGAGCGCCTTTACGAAGCTCATTAAACCTTCCTGACAAAGGAGATCTTTTCCACCCAAGTAATATCTAACAGCATTTCCCAAGGTGCTTGTTATTGAATTCTATTCAGCCAGGGATCCATCTTGGTGCCTATAAACCCCTTAAAAGGAAAACATGTATAAAATAGTATATTACTAATGAAGATTGAATTCAGTGGATTAGACCACACAAGTATTAAAACCACAAAAGTAGTGCTGGTTTTATTTCTAGGTGTTAAGAAATACTGTATCATTAAAGCATGTGTGACAGTCTAGTTTGAAAAATATAACAAATTAAAGTGGGACTTCTCAAGAGGGATTCCTTTCTGAAAAGGTCAGCTATAAAAAAGGGAGGAAAAAAAGATTTCTTACTCCCCAGATTACCAAAATAACATCATTTACTGGTCTCGATGCCCATGTGTGAAGTTTTATGGTGTTCACCACTAAATGTAACAAATGTAGTTAGAAGACAATAAACTTCGAAAAAAATCAGTAACAATGATATGGGTAATAATAAGACAGAAAATTGAAAAAATGTTTGCCCTTTTCCAAATACATATTTTACTTTATTTTCAGGTCAGTCACTTTAGGATAGAAGGTAAAATGGCTTTTAAAAAGTGTACTTCATTGAATATGTATAACAGAGGTGTTTAAAATATAATTTTTCCAGAAAACAAATGGTCCACTATTCTTGTGAAACTTGCAGGAATGTCTTTGATGAATGTTTCTCATTCTATATACCTAATTGCCCTCCTCACATATGGACTTTTAAAAATAGAATATAATGAAATCTATTTTAAAAGGTCCTTTATTTTTGCAGACTATATTTGTAAATTACTTGGGTATCAATTGAGGAAATAGGTAGGAAGATATTCTTATTTTAATAGAACGGGCACAAATTTGCAGATGAAAAAAAATGACAATGGATTTGTAGGAAGGGTTTGGTAGTTTCTCTGAGAGCATACCAGATCTTGTCCTCCCTGGCAGATGTCTTTTATAACAGACAAAATGTCTTCAGATTATCACATATGAGCTCAGAGGGAGCTCTGGGCTAACATTAGAAGCCTCAGTCATGTTTGACTTTTAGGTTCCACTTTACAAGGTCCTAAAATCTGAGAGTGGTTTCCATCTAAATGATGCAGTGTTCAGTCTCTCTTTATATCCCTCCTACTCACTTTTAGCCTTTTCCCTGGTTCTACCTTGAAACCCAAAGTGAAAAAATTATTGCTGTTCCAAAAGATGCCACTAGCTATTATTACTGCATTTCAGTTCATGAAAACAACATTTTGGAAGAAGTAATGTACTTTCAGGGCCATTTTGGTTCTAGATTTTGGTATGGAAGGACAGATAGAAATAACTAAAAGGAATGTATGTAGAGATAATGTAGAAGTTTTTTTCCATGGTAAGAATAGGTGTTGAACTTCCGTAGAGAGATTTAAGAGGTATACGCGAAGATGTGGTGTTTTCTCTGGTGGTCCAAGAACAAGGAGGAAAGAAGCAAAGAGAAAAACTGTTCTCAGGGATGAGAGGGGCTCCACAATGTGCAGTGGGCGAAGACCCTCAGAGAGAGAAGACAGAAAGTCATCTTTCTATCTTTGACAGAGGATGACCAAGAGACCTTTAGGAACAAAGATATGGGCAGCTGAGTTCTTAGTTTTGCTATTTTGTTAATTCCGTTACGAGAGCCTCAAGTCTTTCCTGAAGCTTTTTAAGCACAAAAGCCTAGATCAATAGGGCTTAGGGGAATAAAATGTAGGGGTCTGCAAGACCAGAGAGAGTAATTCGTGAGAAATACCGGGAGGAGATGAAAGGAAATACCTGGGTAGCAGAGTGGAGAGGTAGGTGACAGGCGATATCCAGTTTGCACTAAGCACTTCCTAAGCATTCTTACAAATTCCTGGAGAAGGCATGGGATTTGTTCAGTCCTGACAAACGGTGACTAGAGTTATTTGGGAATATTTAAGAGAAAAATAACTCAGAAGACAAAAAAAAATGTCTGGGAAAACTTCGATTGTGTTTGTAAATTCTGAATTTCTCTTGGAAAGCTTGGGTCTTCTAGATCATTTTAACCAGGGCACACTATGATGTGTTAGTCTCATTTCCAAACACAGTAGAAAATAAAGAGGTGAATCCAAGCTGCAGATCCCTTTGTCTGAATTTTCTGATTTCTATTTTTGTTGAATTACCTTGGAGATAATTCTCAGACATTAGCAACTTTCTCAAAAAGGTGATTTCATGGCACAGAGTTTTCTCTGGCTGAAGGAGCAGGGGTTTCATTTAGGTTGGATAGGCTTCATAGTCAGCGATCTTAGAATTATATTAGAAGATAATTCCTTGCTGAGTCAACAAATCAGCATACAATATAAGTGAGACACCCTTTCTGGGATTAAAGCAGCTCTGACTGCCCTAAGTATACAAAGAGAACATTGACCTTTTAACACTGACCAAGACAGCAGAGGAACAGCTTGGCTGAAACATTTGCAATTTGCAGAACAAGGAGTTGGCATGGCTCCACTGAATGATCATTTGCTACATGCCGTGAATCTCAAAAAAGGAAAGGATCTCCGTTCGGTTGTTTCTGTGGCTGTCAAAGTAAACAGGTCAGATGAATTATTGATAGCCTTTGCATCAGCGAGGCACCATTGGAATGACAAATGATAAGAGCAGTGAAACTGTCATATTCCTATTCCCCAAATACTTTTCACAAATCCCTCCCACCTTACCAGACTTAGACCGCTCTCTAACTCAAGGGCCTTCTTTCTCCACAACCACCAAACCCATTTTTTTTTAACTTCCATTCACTTTACCTCATCCTACAGCTATCCCATGAAGCCTTTTCCAGATAATCCAATCTACAGTAATTCCCTACCTTTTCAGCCCTAACTTCTATAACGTCTATTATTTGTACCATTAATTAAATTACCTAAAATCAATAAAGTTCCCATACAGCACCTAAAACATACTAATCACCTACCCTCCCTTTGCCCCTACCTCCCCCACCAAAACAAAAGACCATTGGGTTAAGGCTACAAACCTTCATAAAATTGTTAGTTCCTTCCCTACCTTACTACCCTATGGCACTTAGCTCATGCTGCCACATGTGTGCATTCTAGCCGGTTAAGAATCCTACCTCATATCTTCTTTCTTTTCTTATACCTACCACAGTGCCATGCACATCATAGGCAGAGTGTTTTAATTACCCACTTGCTATATCTTCCAATTCCACTATGCTACTGGATTATGGAAGTGTTGAACTAAATGTTCCTATAGATCAGTATTATACAAAGGTCCTTTTCTTCATCTGATGCCACCAGAGAAATAGAACAACTAGTGGGTAATGCAAACATTGGCCTTCACTTGTGGGTTGTGCCCTTGAAGCTCTATGCCAAATATAAACTGTGTTTCAAGTATGTATTCAACTTTCAGGGATATTTTATTCAAAAACAGGTTCTTACTTTTGGATCTTTGGGTGTAAGTTTATAGACCCTTACAAAAAATATATTAAAAACTCCAAGAAAGTAGATTTATGGCAATGTCACACTTACTCAATCCTGGGAAGGAACTCTTCAAATAATTTTTTTCAAGTTTATTTATTTATTTTGAGAAAGAGAGGGAGAGAAAGTGCAGGGACACGAGCAGGAGAGGGGCAGAGAGAGAGGGGGAGAGAGAAACCCAAGCAGGTTCTGTGTTAACAGTGCAGAGGCTGACATGGAACTCGATCCCACAAACTGTGAGATCCTGACCTGAGCCGAAATCAAGAGTTGAATGCTTAACCAACTGCACCACCCAGGTTCCCTGTAAGAAGGACCTCTTTAGAAGATTCTGAGGGATTCCAGCTGAGCCAACAGTGTCATCTTTTATTCTTAATTAAGAGCTAAGATTCATTGGAGCTAATGGGTGTCAGAAATTCTAGCACGACACATTTCTACCCATAACCTGAGTGGTGAGTCCCTTAAACTATATGGTGAACAACAACAACAACAACAACAACAACAATGGGAGAGAAAGGACTATTTGTTTAACAGAGTAGGATCTCCATCATCCACCCCTAGTTTGAACTAAATATTTTAAAGAAACGTTTTAGAGCAGAGACTTTGCAGAATTTAAGACACTACTGTATTTCGTTATAAACTAACAACATTTTTTTGCCACATTTAAGGAACTAATTTTAGTTATGTGTACACATAGGCTTAGAGCAAAAGAAAATTATGTACATGTATGGTTGATTTGCCAGAAAATCTAGATCATTCAATTCACACCAAAAGAAAAAAACCATTAAATTTATTGGTCTTGCTCTTGAATTTTTCAGATGATGAAATCTGTGTAGACCGGGGCTTCATAAAAAATAAAAGGGTACAATTTATCAGCTGTAGAACAATTATAAAGACTGATAGCCTCCAGGTATAAATATAAGAAGGAAAAAGCTTCTAAATATAATTGTGCTGTTCCAGTCTCATTGATATCCACTGATTAAAAATTTTTCTTTCCCATAAATGGTTCTTCTTAGTTTATATCCTTCTGATTTCAGATATGTTATCTGTCTCCGCCAATCACGTGTCCTCACAAAGCCACTCCTCCAAGTATGCACCTGCCAAAGCTCAGTTAAGGGATTTTGGTGCCTCTGCATTTTGTGTAGCATTTTAAACCTCCCTGCTGTAGTCTTTAGACTTTGGTCTTTAGAGGGACATTTGTTGATACACAATTGAATAATGACACTGAGCAACTGCTTTGCTAGAGAACGCAGTCTATAACAGAATCTTCTAAATTCATATTTTCAGTTGTTTGCTACAGAGACATACAGATTCACTTTATTACACTCTATTAACTACCCCCTGCCATGCCTTTGGCACTCTAAAACCTGCTTAGCAAAAGGGAAATTACATCCATACATTTAAACTCTCTGTGTACTGGGGAGTTTCGAAGTATAAAATGCATTTTTTAAGTACACCTTTTAAAACAACTAAAATGTGGTGAAATCGTCTTTGAAATGCAACATGACAGATGGACAGAAAACTTTACTAGCATGATGGATGGGTCCTTTATTTATTCCTCTGTGAATGGCTGCTGATCATAATCACTTTTATAGCTTGACTGCAACAAAAAGGATTATTTCTTTTGTCCTGGAATCTCAGGATGAGAATATTTGTTCAGAGGATGAAGGGACCAAATTAGACTGAGCTACTGGGGCATAATAAATTCACAGCAATCACAAGCCAGTGTTCTTTAATTCTTAAGACACTATCAACTTTAAATATTCTGATCCTCTCATAGTTAGCTCGCTTATCCTTTTGTCCTTATTGAATTAACTGCCTTTTCTTTTACATTGTCTCCTGAGGGGACCTCATTTTAAATCTTTTCAGCTTAATTCCATTAATTGGCATATTGTCTGGTCTCATGTTCTCCTCCTGGGTCTTGAACTTATGTTCCCCTCAGTTCTTAAACTCCTTAGCTATATTTTGCAGCTTTGAATGACAACTTGCTCCATCTGTAGACAAAGCATGTGCATTCTTATCTTTCACTTCCAGGCTAATGTTTAACAATGAATTCACAGTCCTGGCAGTTTATCAGCCCATTAAATAAGCCCAAGTGCAGAGTTCCTTGATTTTAAAGCCATCATACTGAAATCCAGGGGTATTGGTTCACTAATTTGAGCATAATTTAAGAGCTAACAATTCTACATTACGGGAAATGGATCAAAGGTAGATATAATTTGTCTCTCAGGTCCTCCTGTCTAGAGCTGAAACGGATCTGGGGTCATACTACCTTGGATTTATATCCTATGTTTGCCATTTATTAGCTAGGTTGACCTAGCTAATACCTCTCTAACCCTCAGTATTCTCTTCTCTAAAATGGGAGTGAAAATTAAAATTCATTGCAAAACAGTGTCATAATGAAAACTTAATGGGATTATCTTTGTAGGATGCTTAATATAATATTTGGCCCATGGTAAATTGTCAGTGGTAGTTCTCATTATCATCATTACAATTAATGCCCCATTGCATCCATGAGTGGTGTATTTTTATCCTTCCTGCAAAACGCATCTAAGTCCTGCCCTTTCTAAGACTTCAGATTCCACATGGAGAATGTCATCTTGGGAGATAGGCTTTGTGCAACTTATTTGTCATATAGTCTATACCACCATTGCAATCATCCTTTCTTTTTTTCTTTTTTAATATTTTATTTTTATTTTTCCTTATTTTTTTAAAGATTTTTTTAAGTCTATCCATTTATTTTAAGAGAGAGAGAGCCCATGCAAGCGAGCAGGAGAGGGGCAGAGAGAGAGGAAGAGAGAGAGAGAGAGAGACACAGAGAGAGAGAATCCCAAGCAGGTTCTGCACCATCAGCACAGAGCCTGACATGGGGCTCGACCTCATGAACGGTGAGATCATGACCTGAGCTGAAATCAAGAGTCAGACATGTAACTGACTGAGCCACCCAGGCACCGCATCATCATCCCTACTTTTAATTAAATTGCAAGCACCTTAAATAGAGAGACCATATCATACCTCTTTACAAATACAGGATCAGCACAAATGCCTCCCTCACACACAAAAGTTGGTATAACTATTTATCAACAATAAGTGCATGAGAAGTCAGAATTTATTTTCATCTTATTTTTATGATGAGGCCAAACTGGAAGCAGATTCCCACAGGAGATAGAAGCAAGATTATGGAACTAATTAGAGGGAAAAAGCTTAGGGAAAGAAGAGGAGAGATGAATCTATCATATGAGCCAGTCTTCATTATCCATAGATGATAGGATAATTAAGCGATAAACACAGATCTTAATGCCCATATTCACAATACTCCATTTAATAATTGAACAATCCCATTGCATTCAATCATCGAATACTTTCAAACAGGATTTGGAACACAATCTAATATATATTTCAGAGACCAGCCCATGAAAGAGATTGGTATTTAGCCCACTGGTAATTGTCAGGTGCTTTACTAATAGCATATTAAAACAGGATGCTAAGCTGTTGTTCATCATTTGGACTCTAAAAGCGATTTTAGAGCAGTATCCTTAAGGAGTTTCTATCCTAGATAGATCAAAATTCTCAAGAACTCCAAGCTCATCCAAATTCCTAGGGAATCTCTGTTGATGGCATGGGACGAAAGTGGATTGAGAGGGCTGTTTAAGAATCCAAATATTCTCCCATCCAAGTACTAACCAGGCTCCACCCTGCTTAGCTTCTGAGATCAGAGGAGATCCGGCGTGTTCAGGATGGTATTGCCATAGCCTGGGTGGCTCAGCCAGTTGTGTCTGACTTTGTCTCAGGTCATGATCTCAGGGTTTGTGAGTTCATGCCCTGTGTCAGGCTCTGTGCTGCTGACAGCTCAGAGCCTGGAGCCTGCTTTGGATTCTGCGTCTCCCTCTCTCTCTGCCCCTCCCTGACCACACTCTCTCTGTCTCTGTCTCTGTCTCTCTCTCAAAAATAAATAAACATTAAAAAATATACATTTTTTAAGAAAAAAAAAAAGAAAGAATACAAGTATTCTCAGGGCACCTGGGTGGTTTGCTCAGGTAAGTGAATGGCTCTTGATTTCAGCTCAGGTCATGATCCCATGGTTTGTGAGGTCAAGCCCTGCATTGGGCTCTGTTCTGACAGTGTGGAGCTTGCTTGGTCTCTCTCTCCCTCTCTTTCTTTGCCCCTCCCCCACTTGTGCTCACTCTCTCTCTTAAAATAAATAAATAAACTTAAAAAAAAAAAGAATCCAAATGTTCTCCAAATTTGAAAATTTAGAGGTTGGCTTTAGTTCAGTGTATCATGGCTCAATCTTATTTCACCTCCATTTCTTCTCCTTAACATATCTCTTTCAGTATAAAAATACGAATAGCCAAAAACGAATTCAAAGATTTCATATCATCTACTTAGAAAATCATGTATTTTTGATATTGTAAGTACAAATACTTGAATGGAACTAGATTCTGGCCCTTGAAATCATATTAGATAGTCATTTCTTACAAATTTGAATGGATGGCAAAACAACTCTCATATAAATATGGAGACTGTAGAAGAAATAAATAGTAGTAAGTCTATCTCAGGCTGGTCATTTCACAGAGTCAAGTGACAGAGATAATGCAATTAGCATGGAGGACACAATCCTCAGATGAGCAAATCACCTTGACTATTTCAAATCCAGAGGGTCACCTTAATATTACCCATGGGGGGGAGGTCCTAAGTGGATAATAAAGACAGGCAAGAAAATCTACAATACTGATTTAGAAAATGACTTGAAGTGCAGGCATCAGAAATGCCAGACCAAGACTGTTACTTTTGGGATGAAAGAAAAAGAAATAACAAGTAGAGGGCTGGGGATTAAAAAAAAAAATACATATCATTGAAGCAAAGATTATAATAACAAAGATTCTGTCTGGCTCCATGTAACAGAAGCACAACTAGTGTATCTTAGTTGAAAAGATGTTTATTTTCCTCATGCCATGATGTGGCCAGAGTAGGGCGCTCAGGTTTTGTATGGTGTTTCCGCAAAGCTGGAAGGAACCAGATTCCTCTCTCTCTCTGCTTCTCTGCTGTTAATGAGCAGCTTTCATCCTCATGGCTGCAAGCTGCCTGCTCCATCCTCAGGCAGAGAGAAGAGTGAGAGAGCAAAAGCAAAGGGCAAAAATGCAAAAACGATACATGCCATTTGAATGTTCCTCCTTTAACAAGCTTTCCCGCAAGTACCTTCCAGTAACTTCTACGTACATGTTGCGTGTCCCTTGGTGGGTATCTAGGGAAGCTGGGTTATTCATTTAGGCATAATGTCACCCTAGGAAATACTTAGAGTCCATTAGGGAATAGGAAGGAGAGAAAATATCCTGGATAGGCAACTGATAATGTCTATCAAAAATGTCTTGTCGAGGGGCCTGGGTGGCTCAGTTGGTTGGGCGTCTGACTTCAGCTCAGGTCATGATCTCACCGTCCGTGAGTTCGAGCCCTGTGTCGGGCTCTGTGCTGACAGCTCAGAGCCTGAATCCTGCTCCAGATTCTGTGTCTCCCTCTCTCTCCGCCCCTCCCCAACTCACGCCCTGTCTCACTCTATCAAAAAATGAATAAGCTTTAAAAAATGTTTTGTTGACATTTTTTCTTACAGTGAATAATGTTTTTAAATTATTGTACAAGTCATGCCGTCTTGTGAGTAATAGATTCGGAGACCCAAATGAAAGTAAAGTTGAATGTCTCCAACTTACTCCTCCCTAGGAGTTACTTCTCCTTCTAAAGAGCAACTTGAATGATCAAATTTCCCTCCCCTCATTCAATACCCCTATTTCCAAGGATGCCTTTTTTGATCACCTTATTTAAAATTACGACCTCATCTCACCCTGTTCCTGCCCTTTATTACACTTTCTATACTTCTTTGCACCACTCCCCACCTTTTTTATCTTCTAAAGTTCTACATGACTTTCTTGCTTATTGTCTGTCTTCTCTCCCCCCTTAGAAAGTAAGCTGCATGTAAACAGAGACTTTTTTTGGTCTCTTTTGTTCACTGCAGTCTAGGTAGTTCTGGGTGTAGAGTTAATGCTTACTACATATTTTTGAATGAATAAAGGAAGTAATGAAAGGATTATAGTGATTACTAATACAGTACTTAGTTTAAAGGAAGCAAAGACAAAAGCAAGACAATCTGAGACCTTGAGTACCCTTGGTGTATAAGCACTATGTTGAAACCCAATGATGTTGGCTTTTTCCAAGAGGTGGATGTTGCCAGGCATTGGATGCTCAGAAGGCTGAATTCAGTTAGATGATGTTTTGAACCCATGAAAGTCTATACTTTCAACTGCTAGAAAATTATCTTAAAACATGAGACTTTTTTAGAGAATTCATAGATCGTGGGTGCTTTGGAGAAGGTTTTGTGATTCTAAAATCTCTGAAAGCATTGCGCATTTGGTTTGAAAACTCATCTGAACTTGACCTTGCAATAAAGGGCATATTTTAAACCATCTAATAAATAAAATGTACCTGCATTTAAACTTTTTCCGTACAAAAACGTTAAAAGGAAAGGTTTCAAAACATAAATCCAGCACCCAAGTGAATTGGCTGCAGTTTTATGATCAACAGTAAAAGCTGTCATCTGGTTTGTCAATTATACACAAACTAGAAGGTCTACAAGGAGGTCTCCACACAAAGGACTTTAATGACTCACAAAAAGTCTACATTAGAATATGTGTCAAGGAACAGCTAATTAATAGGTGCCTGGGAAGGAAAGACTGACATTAATGTAAATTAATGACATTATGGAATACGGTGACAATCTACAACTGAGGATTTACATAATCAGTCATTATAGCTCCTGGTTGTCTCCCAGGTCAATAATGTGCAGTTTTAAGGCATGCTAATATGTATTTACTCATTAAGTTACAATGGCTTCTAAGAGAGAGTGTGGGTCTCTAGTTGAATTAATTCATATTTAAATTATAATAGCAGATAACTGCTTTACAGATTGGAAGTACAATGCATAAATTCAAAAATGTAGATTAAATATAGGTCATGTAGAAAAGTCTTTGTGTTTCTTATTTGTGTTATAGACAGTTTATGAGCTAACTAAACCATCACGATTAGAGGCTCAATTGAGACTGCGTCTTAGATCTGTATTTGTCTTGGATTACTAGAAAAGACTGCACAGGGTATCCTTGGCAAGCATGGAGGAGGTAAAGGGTAGTGAGTCTGGAGGAAGAGACGCATTTGCTACCTTTAATCTGGTCATAAAAGCACAGCAGAGTCTCAAAGCAAAATGCCAACTGTGATGACAACAAATTATTCCAGGTCCCAGGTATTCCTTGTGACCCTTAAAAGTGAAAAATCGCTAAGTGATAATTACATTTGACACTCTGAAGTAACTAGTCTAACATATATTTTTTTTGCTTCTAAATTACCACAACGAATCACAAAAAAACGAATACAAAATGAAGCTTGCTACTTTGAGGAGGCCAATCATATTGACCTACTTGTTTATATAAATCCAATGCTTCCTTAACAAGGTTCTGGCCAGACAGACTCACCTCTCTACCTATTGCAATAACAAATTTCCTGTGTCCTGCAATTTGTTTTCATGTTTTCAAAAATCTCAAGGGACTATGCTTATGGCAAAGTCTTTACAGCCCAACCCAGAACATGAAAGATATCGTCATTCCACTGGTCATTGCCAAAGTCACCTACACACAGAAGTTAAACACTGACTTATCTCACTGCCAGTGATAGAGGCCAGATTCCTGCTTTTAAAATACACATGAAATTGGGTAGATTTTTCTCTTAGAAGCCGAACAACATGTTTTCAGGTTCCCCAATGGCTTTGTCTTTTTGGATGAATGGCCTCTCTTGCTTCAGAGAGGTCACATAGCCCAATGTGGGGCGAATTTATCATATCATAATGCAAATGCCTTTTAAATAGGCTGCGAGGCAATGCTGTCACAGCATTTGGCTGCACCAACACTTCATTTAGGGATCAGCATTAATCCCTCATTTGCATGGACACTGACTTCTCTCTCAAATGACATTAATAGGCATTATAAATCTACTTTTTACTTGCTAGCACTGTGCCAAGGTATAATGCTATGGGAAAGAACTATATGGGAATTGCTTTGGACAGCCAGCCTATGTGTATAGTCAGCATCAGCCAATGTCCCGGCCAGTCAGAATTTGATAACACCAAGCGGGATGCAGAACACAAAAAATATAATATTAGAAATTTGCCAAAGTTAAGGAAAGGATGGTGCATAAAAACAGATTATCTCAGAGTGCCTGGGTGGCTCAGTTAGCTAAGTCTCTGAGTCTAGGTTTTGGCTAAGGTCATGCTATCATGGTCCTGAGATGGAGTCCCGAATCAGGTTCCTCACTGGCCATGGAGGCTGCTTAAGATTCTCTCTCTTCCTCACACTCTGCCCCTCCCTCGCTCACACTTTCTTTCTCTCAAAAAAAATTAAATTAAAATTAAAATTAATAAAAAACATTATTATTTCAATGGACTGTGATTGGGAAAGATGGCCTAGTATGTTTTCATATTATCTGAGACCTTCAAAATCTGGCCCAGAGAAGAATGTGGGGGAGGTAATAAAATGGGGTAAAATGTGTGATAATAAATGACTTTTAGAAAAAAATATGTGTGGGATCAATAGCATTAGGTCACTTTAATTAGTAAATTCTATCAATTTGAGGGCTGTGCCCCATATGAACTGGTTGTGGTCCATGTTAATTAGCCATTAAATTGCAACAGAGCATATGTTTAGGGTCATACTTTCTCAACAGACAGTAGAGAAAGGAGAAACAAGGCAGATTTTGGCTTAATCCCCACAGAAACTTTTTACATAGACATTTAAATACGTCACTAAAAATGAGACTTCACACAAAACTCAGCTGGATATAAATCTAGAGTAATCATTCCCAGTGGCCAGCTGCTGTGTTCCACAGTCCTCTTTACTCTTTGAGTTTGGGGTTCTGTCACCCTTGTCACTCTTCCATAGGATGTATCTTGCCCGATGCCTCCTTTTTCTTGTTAATTTTTAAAAAATGTTTTATTTATTTTTGAGAGGGAGAGAGAGCACGAGTGTGTGGGGGGGAAACAGAGAGAGGGAGGCACAGAATCTGAAGCAGGCTCCAGGCTTTGAGCTGTCAGCATAGAGTCTGACACGGGGCTTGAATTCACAAATCCTAAGATCATGACTTGAGCCCAAGTCAGATGCCCAACTAACTGAGCCACTCAGGCACCACCCACCCCCGCGCCAGTGCCTCCCTTTTTAAAAAGAACTATTCTCTCAAATAGGTCTAAAGAGTAGTTCTCAAAATGCATAAAAGTTTCTATTTCCTGGTTAGATGGGGTAATTTGTTGCAGGCCATTGCACACACTTAGAACAACAAGAAAAGCTATATAAAATACCAAACTCATCTTTTGAAAGGTGTCAGTTCCCTAAGCGAGGAGGATAAGGGGAATTAAGATTTCAAAAAATGAACTGCAATCTCTAGTCAGTTTTCCTTGGGGAGGCACTTTCCATGCTGAGTGTGGGATAGAGATAGCATCTAAGATCCATCTGGGTAGAAAACTTCTTCCTGGGGAGTGAGAGACCATGAGGGCTTTTAAAGAGCTTAGGGGGTGAGGAGAAAAAGTTGGAGAGTTGAGTGGCCTCCAACTCCTGACAGGTTTCCCCTCTCAAGTCACTTGCTGAATTCTGAAGGTGCACAGTATAGACAAATAAAAAGCTAAGCCACAGAGCTCTGAGAAACAGTGGAATTTTCTTACTCTTGTCTTTGCAAAACAAACGTTAGAGTTCAGAACCTGTCAGAGGGAAGGACATCAATAAGTGCACGAGGCTCTTATTTGAAAGCCAGGGAGGGCTATGACACATGAAGGAGGGTGAATAAGGTGTAAATGTATTATTACCAAAACTGGAAACCAGGTTAACTGTTTCTTGCTTAGACGAAGGTGATTAGCTCCCTAATCCCACCTGTTGAGAAGGGGAAACTTTTATTCCTGTTTGGAAAAAGGTAATTTCATTCATAGCCACTGTAGTTATTTTATATGAAACCTCTATTACTCTACATAAAAAAATTACTAGAAATGCCAAGAGACAGGACCACATAACCAAGAGAAAAATATAGAGGGTCACACATATCCAGATATTAAAGTTAGTACACAAAGATTTTAAATACCTATAATTAACACATTTAGGAAAACCAAGGAAAAGGTAGAAAAAGAGATGAAAAGATAATCTCTTCAGAGTATTGAAATCTTGAAATCATGTACAAATTCCAGGCCTGAAAAAAAATCTAAAATTAATCAGATGAATTAACAGCAGCAGACATAGCAAAAGACAAGATTAGTGAACTGGAAGATGATGTCAAAATGTATCTTGTATGTTACATTGTACTAGCATTCCTCATCAGTGCAATAAGGCAAGAAATTGGAATAAGGCACAAAGATTGAAAAGGAGGGCATATAATGCTCATTAATTGCAAGTGACATGACTGTGTACATAGAAAATGCAAATGGAATCTACAACAACTGTTAGAATTAATAAGTGGACTTAGCAAGGCCACTAAGTATAAGACATTATACAAAATTAAATTGTACTTCTATATATAAGCAACAAAACAATAGAAAATAAAATGTTGACATTTTACATAGCACCAAAAACATCCAGTATTTAGGACTAAATCAAATAAAAACACTACAACTCAACAGAAGTTGTACAGAGGTTTTAAAGACCCAAGTCAACAAAGGGAATATAATGTTCATAGATTAGATTCATTATCATAAAGATATATTTCCGCTTAATTTATTGATTCAGTAAATTCTAATCAAGCTCTCAGTAGTTTTGTGGTGTGTGCATGTGTGTATATGTGTGTAAACTGACAAGTTTCTTCTAAACTATATATGAAAAATACTAAAGCCTAAGAGTGGTCCAGGAATATCGAAGAAGGATCTAGAGGACTTACGCTACCAGATAATCAGATTTTCTATACATCTGTAGCAATTAAAATAGTGTGATATTAGTGCAAGTTTAGACAAATAGATTAATAAAAGAGAAATAAAATAGAAAGCCCACATGTATATGGTTATTTGATTTATTACAATAGCTACATTGAACTGCAGTGGGGAGAAGATGGCTTTCTTTCCTAAATGAGGCTGAGTCAGTTCGATATCCATATTTAAAAAAAATTAATCTCGGGGCGCCTGGGTGGCGCAGTCGGTTAGGCGTCCGACTTCAGCCAGGTCACGATCTCGCCGTCCGTGAGTTTGAGCCCCGCGTCGGGCTCTGGGCTGATGGCTCAGAGCCTGGAGCCTGTTTCTGATTCTGTGTCTCCCTCTCTCTCTGCCCCTCCCCCGTTCATGCTCTGTCTCTCTCTGTCCCAAAAATAAATAAACGTTGAAAAAAAAAAAATTAATCTCTACCCTCTACCTCATAGTACACTCAAAAATCAATTTCAGATTGATTGAAGGTCTAAATGCACACATAATAAGGCTTCTTCAAGATAATATTGGAAAATACCTTCTGACCTTTACCTCTGGGGTGATCTGGAAAGACAGATATTAGCAGAATCTGGGGAGAGCTCTAAAAGCATAGGAAGCTCTTGCAGGGGAACTGGCTGCATGACGTGTCTAGACACACAAGGTCTCAGGCAGCCTCAGTGAGTCCCTGTGGTCTACCTGTGGGTGTGTCTGAGAGGCAGGGAAAGCATGCAGACCCCAGATGTGAGTTTGGTTGGGTGACATGACGAACGATGGAATTCATAAAATCCAGGAGCAAAATTCAGGTCCACATGGAGAATCAGCATCTGAGGTACAGACCTGCACATGCCCTCCCCACCCCAATTTTCAGCTAACATGGAAGGATCACATAGTAATGATAAACAAAACTGGCTAGCATTTATTAAAGGGCTTGCTGTGTGTCAGTCTCATTATGTGTTTTCCATGTTTTAATTCACTTGATTTTCACAAAACTCTATAATGGAGTTATTGCTATCAAACTCACTTTACAAATGAATATACCAAGGCACAAAAGAGTATACTGGCTTACCCAAGGTCTTAGAGGCAATCCTGGGTGGAGCCAGGATTGAAACTCTGGCAGTTTGGTTCCCAGGAGAATAGGTGCTTTTTTTTTTTTTTTTTTTTTAATTTAAAAAAAAATTTTAATGGTTATTTATTTTTTGAGGGAGTGAAAGACTGTGAGCAGGGAAGGGGCAGACAGAGAGGGAGACACAGAATCTGAAGCAGGCTCCAGGGTCTGAGCTGTCCACCCAGAGCCTGATGCGGGGCTCAAACTCATGAACTGTGAGATCATGACCTGAGCTAAAGTAGGACACTCAACTGACAGAGCCACCCAGGTGCCCCAAGGAGAACAGTTTTCATTCTTCTGAAGCAACCCTGGAGGATGGACTCAGATGGCAATTTCTACCACCTTGAGGAAACAGGGTACTCGAGTTTAACACTGAATAGAAAAATTACTAAATCTACATTACATTTCTTGTATATCTAAGTTTGTGGACTAAAGTCTGTACTCTTCATTCTAGAAGTAAAAGTAGGGGAAATACTCTGAAAAGTGCATACACTGTATCCTAGGCATTTTTTGCAAATGTAATTTTGAATTGGGAGTAACTTTATGTTAATTTTGTGAATGAAGAAACTAGAGATTTATATACACAGAGTTTCTAGGTAGATAATATGGCAGAAGTAAGATTACACTGTGGGATTCTTCATCTGTGATTTATTGCTCTTTTCACCATGACCAGTCCCAACCCATTCTGAAAACAAGCTCAATGAAAATTGAACGCCATTAATTAGTAGATTACACAAATTCTACATTCAAGGTTTTTTTTGGTTCCTAGTTATAGATGATTAGGAGAAAAAGCATCAGTGAATGATTAGCTAATTATTTTCTAATTTAGAGGTAAATGTGAATGAGTCAAGGAACAATAATCAGATAGGATTTGCTGTGCTTTCTAACCCACCTTCTGGATAGAATAGTGAAGCCTAGAGATTTTCTTTTGTCCAAGATCCCAATCTTTTGCAAGCTTCCTAAAGCTGTCATCATTTTCAACCATGCCTTTCCGGAAAAGAATATTTCCAGAGCAACTAATAGCCTTGTGTTACTAAGAAAAAGAAGAAGAAAGAAGATAGCAGGTGTTGATGCCACCAGGAGAAAAAACACAGCTCTTCTGGCCTTCACCTGGTCCCTTCCTGGCTTTCACAGCAGAGAAGGGACACATTTTCTCAGCCAGGTAAGTCTTCTTTCCCTAGAAACTTTATTGTAGGATTTGGGTGTCAAGTTAAATCCTGAGCCCTCGCGGATTGACAGGACTTTCTGAGATGAGGTGTGTGAAATGTTCCAATATTAAAGATGATGCCATATTGCAGATAATTTTAGATAATCTCTACACACACTCTTGATCTCATTTGATCTCCATGGTAAACCAACAGGAAGGTGTCTTTTCCAATTTACAGAGGATAAAACTAAGGCTCAGAGAGATCTGGTTGCTTCCCCAAGGTCACAGAGTTAGTAAATGGGAGGATTGAGAGTTGAACCTGAGTGTTTACTGATTTCAGAACTCATGTCCCAGGCTCCTGCCTTTTTGGGGAATTTCTATTTTTTACAAGGTAACAAATAGGGGTTTAGTGTAATATATTGGATTTTTTTAAGACTTAGAGAAACGTGAACATTAATTAGCAAGTTGAAACTGCTAACTTTATGAGTGATAAATCATGATAGGACATGAATTGTATAGCACCTATTTATAATTTTCTGAATAAAAGATACATATAGATATATATATAGATATATAGATATATACCCCTCATTTATTATCTTGGTCCTTTCATCTCCCTTTGGGTACACCAAAGGCACCCTGCTTCTTCTGGATCCAGCCGTGTTCAAGTTCACACAATCTCAAATCTCATAGGGCTCCAGAGTGGGAGAATGGGTTTCACTTTAAAATGACTAGAAATCTTATGTCTTAAGTTAACTGAATGTATTAATCCTAGTCAATATTTTCCATTTCAAATGAAACACTCCCTCCCTCTACTTATCTAAGGGCGTTAATTTGCTGTAAGTATTCAGGTTAATGCCAGTGTATTAGCTTCCTATTGTTGCTGAAACAAATTATCTCCAATTTAGTTGCTTATAGCAACACGACTTTATTACCTTACACCTCTGAAACTGAAATAGGTTTCACTGGGCTGAAACCAAAGTGTAGACAGAGCTGCACTCCCTTAAAAGGCTTTAGGGTGTTAAAAAACAAACAAACCAGTATTCATCTGAGTACATTCTAAAGATCTTATTGCCTTTATTTTAGGATTCACGAATCACGCAGCATCCGGTCTAGCAGATAGAATGGAACTCCAAGGACCTGCACACAGTGAGACTTTTACAGACAGAAGGGAGTGGGAACTAGGAAGTTAGACTAGGCAAAAAAGGCTGGTTGGTTATTGCAAGATTACTTTCCATTTGGGGGATGGCAGGGGTCTATCAGGTTACCTAACTAGTGCTGAGTAGGCGATTCCTGATTGGCTGGTTTAAGATTCCATTTGTGAGAGAGCTGAAATTGTAATTAAAGTGAGTCTCAGTTTGGTGACAAGGATTTAGCTTAAGCAACTCCACTTGGGGCCTGTTGTCTTATCTTTAACAAGTGGAAAATCTTTCTTCACCTTTTCCAGCTCATAAAGCTGCATTCCTTGACTCGTGGCCTCTTCCTGCATTTACAGTCAGCAATGTGGCATCTTCAAAACCGTTTTCTCCGTCCTGTAGCCTTCTATCTCTCTGATCTCCTGCCTCCCTATTACAAAAACCTCTACACAGGGCCTGCCCAAATAATTCAGGGTAATTTTCTCATCTCAAGATCCTTAACCTAATCACATCTGCAAAGTCTCTTTTGCCATATAAAGTAACATCGCAGGTTCTGGGATGAGGACGTGCACACCACTGTGTGGGAGACAGGGGTCATTATTTGACCTACCAAAACCAGAGAGTGTTTTTCTATTTTACACTGTAACATAGTGGAAAAGAGATTACAGGGCATATTATCGATGTTGAACTATTTGTAAGCGTTTTAGGAATGGTTTATTTTTCAACCAAGCTAATTGTAAATAGTCATTATCATATTATAAGTACTTTCTTTGGAAAAGCTAATAATAAACTAAAGCAACAGAAATGAATTAAGCTCCATTTCCTTGAGCATTGCATGGTAATTGTTCTCCAAAGATGTATTGCTGTTTACCTCACTGGTGAAGTAAATAGGAGTCTTGCCCACAAACAGCAAAGGATAATAAAAATAAAACACTTAATATCAGCCACTTGTGATTCAGAGGGTTTTGGTTTACAGTTTCAAAAGCTTTTCACAAAACTAGGAAGTTGCAATAATATTTGAATCCGTGTCATTCAGATGTCTTTGCAACGCAAACAAAGCTCTATCAATTGAACAACCAAACCACTGTTCAAATTAATCAGTAGGAACTTGATAAATTCCACTGATGTAGAAAATTAGCACTTTGCATGTTTCCCAGATTTTGATTTCATTTGGGCGTCTGGTCATGAATTATAACCACTCTTCTTGGACTCGAGCTATTTCACTTGAAATCCATTATTTCTAGCAGAATTATGAGTCTTGTTAGGGAAATGCCAGCTATTTCCATTTTGAGCATCTGCACTGCAGTTCTATTATTAACATGGAGCTCATTTTAAAAAGGGGGGGAAGAATTAGATTTGTGTCTTTGGGGCAGTGGGGGAGGTGGAGGTGGTGGTGACTGAGGCTTTAGTGAAACAAACAAGCTCACAGAGCTGCTTCCAATTGACACAGCTGTCATGTAAATATCTGTCCCTGCTGTATAGCTAAGGGATCCTGGGCTTAAAGACCTTGTAGCCATATGTAAACAATGCAGGGCTGATGACAGGTTTACAGCACTGGAGACAACATGTGCAGCTGTTTCATCCTCCTTCCTAGAGTGAGATACAAATGTTCAGGAGGCAGATCGCAGATGCTTAGAACTGAGTTCTAGAAGCTTACAGGGCTTCTCCTGCTTTTGCATCGCTGCCTTACAGCTCAGGTTCTACAGCCAGGGTGTGAACTCCTCTGGGCAGACTCCCTACTGGGTCTCTCCCTGCTCCCCCTTCCTCTGCTCTAGCTCCAGACCATTGTTTCCCCTGAGGGACACTTAGCAAAGCATTTCAATGCCTGACCCACACACCTCTGTGCTCTGCATTGATCAGAGGCCTCTCCAGATCAGAGATCTAAGAGGCTAAGGCCCAGATAAGTCATTTACTCTGTTCCCTGCTTTTCACCCTCTTCTCTTCACAACATTCTTTCCAGTATTCAGCACAGGCTCATTATAAAAGAATCGAACAGGAAACAAAGTATTATTTCAGCCAAGGTTCACTTGATACAAGTGAAAGCCCCTGTGGATGTGACCTGGAGAACAATTACTATGTGCAAGTCAATTTGGAGAACATTTGTTTTGCTTCTCTTTCAGCTCTTAGAATTAAAACTGGGGTGCCTATGCACAATTTTCAGGCCAGTAAACCCCTCGTTTTGGCTTTTGGATGGTTATTTGGATTCATCTGGTAAGCAAAGTATTTTACAATCTAAGTTATCTGGAACCCCAAATTATTTTGTTTTCTGGTCACATTATGTGATCATGGACAAAAGCCCAAGGCTGATGTTTAAGCTTTTCCCCCCTTATTCGAGCCATTTTCTTTAGAAATATAGAGGATATTCAGATTTATGAGTTCTATTATTAGACTAAATCGACTTAAATCCAGGCATAACCACTGTGATTTTGGGCAAGTTACTTAAGCTATCTCAGCTTAAAACTTCTGTAAAAGTGGATAATCATAGTACTTTTAGGTTTTTTTGTGGATGAACTGGACAATCCATACCAAGTCTTTAGTTTAATTTCTGGCACATAAGAAGCAACCATTAAATATGAGTTATAATTATGATTCTCTTCTTTTAGGAATACTGGCATAAATTAGAATCTCTTTTCAAAAGAAAAATAAAAACTTACCAAATCCATACACAAAGAGCCTCGCAACATCTAACCATGTAATCACCAGAGATTTACCCCCAAATGAAGTCTTCCCCCAAAAACCATCACCTATTCTGGGTCTAAGATACTATATATTTCTCAGGGAGGTTCTTTTCTGTCCCATCAGTCTGAAATCTCAACCCTATTTTTTTTTCTGAAAAAGTACTAAGACAGGGACCCAAATAAAAGCAACCCAGAAACCATAGAGCCCCTCCTTTTATGAGAAAGGAATAGAAAGGTCTAAATGATGGCCCAAGCATTTTACATTGTTTAGCAGTCCGAGTATACATGCCCAGCTACACATTGAGTTGCAAAGCTTTTGTAGACAGAAGTGGCAATTTAAACACACTGGGAATGTTATTTCTTTGGAAAAGCTTGTTTTAGCTTCCAACAATTGACACATAGTCAATCTTATGTGGCATACTAATGTAAATGGTATTCTGTTTTAAATTTCATTTTTTAAAAATGTTTATTTATTTTTGAGAGAGAGAGAGTGAGAGAGAGAGAGAGAGAGCAAGCAGGGGAAGGGCAGAGAGAGAGGGAGACACAGAATCTGAAGCAGACTCCAGGCTCTGAGCTGTCAGCACAGAGCCCGACGCAGGGCTCGAACTCACAGACTGCAAGATCATGACCTGAGTTGAAGTCGGACGCTCAACCGACTGAGCCACCCAGGAGCCCTCCTGTTTTAAATTTCAAATTCCAATTGCTCAATGCTAACGTATAGGAAAGCAGCTGACTTTTGTATATTAGCTTTGTATCATGCAACCTGGTTACAATCACTTATTAGTTCCAAGTGTCTTTTTTGTTGTTAATTCTTTGGGATTTTCTATACATATGAATGTATTTTTATTGTCAATATTTTGTTGTCTAGGCTCTGTGAAAAAATGTCTGCATTTGCTAGGTTCCTTATATTGTGCAAAATGTATGACTAAATTAACATTAAGAAATAGATAGTATTTCTTTGGATACTTTGGGTTAGGGAGAACAGCAACAAGTTGCTGAAAATTCATCTTTAATAGCTTTCTAATGATTGCTGAAACCCTTTGTTGACAACGTGAAAGTCATCTTGGAGCCTTGATCGGGAACTGCAACTAAGTAGGACAGCACAACTAAGTGTTAACAGCACTGCTTTGTTTTTATTGCATTTTTTTTTGTGGTTACCATACATTTATGGCCGATAGTATTAATTTTCTACTTATGGTACTGATTTTAACTTTACCTTTGACATAAATGTCTTTAGGTATAAACAATAAGTTGATACAAAGAAAAATATATATAAAGTAAATAAATAATCATGGATATTTATGTGATTTGGTGAACATTTTGAAGGAGGTATACTGAAACTAAATGTTGGAATAAATTAGTCAGACCCATAAATCAGATTGCAGAGGTAAGACAGTTATTAATGGCTCTGAAAAACTGTCATAATGCCAGGCAAAATTATTAAGTAGATAAACAATCATTGGTCCGTAAACTGCAATCCCATTTAGGCTGTGTAATCTTGGTGGCTTGCATAAATGCTTGGCCGAAAGTAGAATTCAAAGAACGCTTGTGGGACAAAGGAGTGAACAAATGAATTCTGCATTCTCATCTCCTATTGGGCATCACTTTCCCAAATCCTGAAATCTCTTGTCTACCTACCAAGTTTCCACGTTCATAGTTCTTCCCCACGGCTGTCACACTACCTCTGAAAAACCTCAACTACACCAGTAGTTGAAATTACTTTACCCTCTTCCCACAGCTTAAGTTCCCTACCAATTTTAGCTTGATATTAAAAGGATGAAACGGTAAAATAATTCATACTAAGCAGTGGAAGGACTGATACGTTTAATTGCCTCAGAATGGATTACATTTTAATAGAGGCCTTTATGAATCCAAAATAATGTCTACTTGATAAAATGCATTAGTGAAAATCATCTTAAAACTAGATGTGTGTCTTTTACATGCTAGCACTCAGACACAAAATAAAGGAATCACATTATTCATTTATCCCCCTACTTTTGAAGTTTTTGTTAAAGAGCAAGCAAATTAGGGGCGCCTGGGTGGCTCAGTCGGTTGAGTGTCCGACTTCGGCTCTGGTCATGATCTCACAGTTCATGGGTTCAAGCCCCGTGTTGGGCTCTGTGCTGACAGCTCCGAGCCTGGAGCCTGCTGCGGATCCCGTGTCTCCCCCTCTCTCTGCTCCTCCCCCACTCATGCTCTGTCTCTCTGTGTCTCAAAAAAAAAAAAAAACAAAAAAACCAAAAAAAACCTTTTTGAAGAGCAAACGAATTGAAAGATCTGCCAGCGATTTTCTTAATTTTGACTGGCTGTGTTTCAGAAGCACCTTGGGAGATTTTAAAATTGCGATCCCTGGGCCTTACTTCCCAGATACTTGCCTTCCATTCTACACAACCCGTTCTACACTTAAATTCTTAAGTGACCTATCCAAATTCACGCAGACATCTAGAGACCACCTGGAATTACCTTTCTTAACTCTCAGTACAGGAGTCTTTTGGTTATAGAGACTAGAAATATTAAAAGCCACCCTAAAAATTTTCCTAGGTCATAACATTCTTTGTTTTTAAGAAAAGGAGACATGTTACCAACAAGAGATAATTTGAAATGACTTAATGTTTTGATGTGTTTTGCTTGCATTGTTAATAGGAAAACATCTCATCCAAAATTCATTTTTTATTTAGTTGGTTCATCCATGGAATAGATGTTTCTTCTGCTTGAGGATTTATGTTTTACTTACTATTTTCACATAGTATCCACCTATTTATGATATATTCTAATTATTGGCTAATTTAATAAGCAAATTTATACAAATAGTAATAACTAACATTTGCCAAGCTCTAATTATCTGCCAGTACTATCTTAACCCCATGTACACGTGTTATAAGAAACTCAAAGGGTATATAACATTATTATA
This sequence comes from Prionailurus viverrinus, assembly GCF_022837055.1. Lineage (NCBI taxonomy): Eukaryota > Metazoa > Chordata > Mammalia > Carnivora > Felidae > Prionailurus > Prionailurus viverrinus. The sequence goes on from NC_062572.1 coordinate 50,984,135, forward strand.
AAAGAATTAGGAAATGAGGAAATAACTGAATGAGGGAATGATAGATAAATATAAACAATTCAGCCACTATTTGGGATTCAATAATTACAGATTATTGAAAAGTCCGCCAAACATTCTAAACACACAATAAAATTTTCCTGAGATAAATTGCTAGCAAAAGACTTCACAAATAAATATCTGCTCAACTGTGATAAAAATACAAGCCAATGTGACAGCTGGGAAAATGAAATGTAGTCTACAAAGCAATAATTAATGTGATATTGTTCAAAAAAGGAGAAATAATTAATAACTCAAGTTACATGATTATGAACTTCCAAAGGCATCCAATTTTGTCAATTTTGTGTGTCTATAAGAGAACTAATGAGGCTAAAAAATTATATCTTTCATCTCCAAAAGAAGCATTTACCTTTAGCTGAATAAATCTGCTAATAATGTCAAAATCAATTCACAGTATTAGGGATATCTTCCTCCAAGAGCTGTAGGTTTCAAATATTTCTAATTGCAATGTTGTTCTAATGAAAATGTTATAAGCAATGTGTCTACCTGAGAGGAAATTCTCAAGACATATTATATTAAACTTCATAGTGTGTACAGTTCTGTTTTCGCATTTGATAAATTTATAGCCTCACATTCATGGCGAAAGAGTGGTTATTTACTCTGTTTTATCTTGTGACTTTAATTTGAAGGTTTCCATATCCTTGCTGATACTGGTAATTTTCAGTATGTGCTAGAAATAATGACTGTGTTTATGACACACTGAATATTTTTATACTGTGCTCTCTCTCTAATGGGGTCACAAAGTATTTAAGCACAAAGAATTTGCAGTCACTCTTCCATCTACAAACAAAACAGAATGCATGGAATTTTAGTGTGAAATCCTAACAAATAAGTATTTCTTGTTCCTAATGCCAGATACAGGGAGCAGAGACAATTTGATGGGATAAGTTGAATCTTTCTTAATAGAAGTACTTTTCCTGGAACGAGGCTTTATATATTATGGGTATACAAAATCAGGAAAGAAATATTTAAAATTGCTAATTTATTATGCATGCATTATTTTCTATGCTATAGCTCAGTGGCAGCAGACTACAGGCCTGCCAACCTCTGCAGAATGCCATCTTACGCTCCCCTATGGAATGAAGTATAGAACAAATCTACCAATTTTGCTATGTCTCTACTAATGAGATCTACTTGGTGAAATGCTTGTTCATTAAAAACCTAAGAACGGAAATAATGGGATACATGGGAATTGAAGTTACAGGATGTCTCAACACTAACACAGTACAAATCATAGCCAAATCATACTTAATAAACAACCCTGTATGCTCAGACCATTTAACCATCATGTAGCCAGGGGTCTTGCAGTAAGTAAATTCTGTCCACCTCACTTCTAGGACATAAAACCTAGGCAATGCCTTAATTAGATAGTGATTGGGGAGCTGGAAGTGACAGTAGTAATGGATGCACAGCAGAGGCAAGCATTTTGCTATCTTTCCAATGTTGCTATACACGAATTAATGCCAAACTCAAGTCAAAGAAATATTCATTTGATTTAGACTTAAATTTTTTTTTTTTAAATCCAGATCATACAAAAATCACCAGGGGAAATTCCCATATGTTTTCAGGGCAATTTGAATACCACCTCCATCCTGTAATTTTATTGCCTTAGAAACTATTCCTTACTACATTCTCCAGGGTAATAGATTATGCCAAAAGATAAAATAATGCTTACTTAGTTTTAATCAGTCAGAAACTACCTGGGAAAGAAAAAAAGGAAAAGAAGAGGAAAGGAAAAATAAGTTTATTGAATGTCTTCTAGGTGTTAGGTATTTTCATATTTATTATTTAATTAACTAGGTATGTGGGTATGCTAGGCATTATCATTATGATTGCTCCCACTTTAAAATGAAATGTGAAAAACCGAGGGCTGAAGAAGTTAATGAATGTGCTTATAGTCATGGGCTATAATTCATTTGTTTAAATAAACACTTAACAAATAGCTACTATGTGTCAGTCATTTTTCATAATAGTAAAGTAGTGGTGACTCATACAGTTCTGTCCTTGTAAAAATAACATTTTAGTGAAAAAACAGATAATTACATATTGTGGTGGATGCTCTAAGACAAATCAAGAGTGTTTGTTGTCATAGAACGTAGCTGAGTAAGGAAGTTCTTCATTAGCTGGATGGACAGACTAGGCTGTTTTGAGGAGATAATATTTGAACAAAGATAAAAAGGGGTAGGAGTTCACGATGTGAAAAGCTCTGGGAAAAATGTTCCAAGGTGAACAATAAATACAAACTCCAATAAATAGAGATGTTTGGTGTGTACGAAGAACAAAAAAGTTAACTCTTTTGGGAGTTAATAAGTTAAGGAGAGATTAGTCAAGGTAAAGTTGAAGAAATAGGCTGTGGCCAAGTCTTTCTGGGCCATCTAGAACATGATAGCATATTTAGATTTCATTATACATGTATTGACAAGCCATTGATTTTTGTTTGTTTGTTTATTTTCCAGTTTCTAAAATATTGCCCATGGTGATTTTGGAAAACAGATTGCAGAGCTTCTGTTTTTGGTAAGGATTGATATGTTAACCCTCCTGCTAAGCACGAGAAAAGATGGACAGGATGTAAAAATCATCTGCTTGGATACATTAGAGAGCTAATAAAAGCATGAGAAATCATGGGTCTTGAGCCCTTTTAGAAGGAAACGTAGGTGGGGCGCCTGGGTGGCTTGGTCGTTTGGGCGGCCGACTTCAGCTCAGGTCATGATCTCGCGGTCTGTGAGTTCGAGCCCCGTGTCGGGCTCTGGGCTGACAGCTCAGAGCCTGGAGCCTGTTTCGGATTCTGTGTCTCTCTCTCCCTCTGCCCCTCCCCTGTTCATGCTCTGTTTCTCTCTGTCCCAAAGATAAATAAACGTAAAAAAAATTAAAAAAAAAAAAAAAGAAGAAGGAAACGTAGGTAAGTAAGTGAGACATGTGGGATATCTTTTCTGCAAAACGTTTCTGCGAAAGCCAAAAGAAACAACTAGAGGGAAGAGCTGAGCAGAAACTTTAAAGCCTTCTGGGGTAGGAGAAAAAATACTGTACTTGTGTCTGCCAAAATGGGGTGGGAGGAGGGGTGGGGCTTGAGTAAATGCACAAGACTTCAGATTGAGACTCTAAAGATTTTAACTTACTGGTAAGTGTGAATGAGAAGTAAACCAGTTGTTAACCTTAAAAAGCCCAGCTTCAAATAATCTTAATTCCTATGATGGGATTAAAATGACCTGTGACTGCTAGCAGCTCAGACTCTCTGCCAGAAGCAAAGGTAAGCTTTCTCTAGATACAGATAACATTCTCCCAGCCTTCAAGTTATTTTATAGCTTCTCAAACACGTCTATACCAAGCACACAAGGAGACAAGACAATGTGATAAAAACTAAGAGAAAAGACAGACAATAGAAAAATAAATATTGGGGATTCAGATAATGGGGCAATCAAACATGGACTTTTAAAGAAACGATGGACAATATTGGAACTTGGCAGAGAACTGAAAATCATAAAAATGATGGAAATTCTAGAATCAAAAAATACAATAAATAAGGTCTTAGTGGTTGAGGAGAGAGTTGGTTTAACAATAGATTAGACACAGATAAAGAGAAAATAGGTGAAAAGAAAGGATGACTAAAAGAAAAGTGTCAAGAATGAGAAGCAAAAGAACGGAAAATATGCTTTAAAAAGGTAGGGAGTATAGGGAATATCGTTAGAGAATCTGAAATACAAAAATTCTAATTCTGGGGGAAAATAGTGGTGGAAAAGGAGGCATAAGCAATATTTGAAAAAATTATTTCCTGAAACTGAGAAAGGACATCAATTAAAGATTAAGAAGAAACCTTATAAACCAAGCAGGAAAAGAAATAAACTTTTCCTTGATGGATGGTAGGAGAAAATAGCTAAATCCGATGCATATTTATAGTATAAAACAATAATAACAATTTATGAGATTTAAATGTACAGTGAGAGATTCATTTCTAGAATGATGGCATGAAAAAAGTCCATAGACCTGCTTGCCAGAGAAACTACCATAACTGGTAAAAATTCTATTTAAAGAATTCTTAGTTATTTAAACTGTCTAAAAACTCTTCTAAGGCACAGATCAATGAGAAAAAATTACGCAAGAAAATTTACTAAATCTGGGTCAGTGTAGTGGGAGTCTGTGGCCCTTGAGTCCCATACTTCTCTTCCTCCTCCTATAGCTCAATGTGACAAAAACTCCATTCTGGATGAGTGTGACCAAGAATACAGGGCTCTCATGGCCTCCAGTCCCCAGTTACAGTACCCCTCTGGGAGGAGCAGACTTCCAGCACTTCTCATGAGCCCCAACACCAGGTTTCAGAGACTATGTTTCAGGAAAATGCAGCTGGAAGGTCAGGATCTCCATTTCTCTACCCAGCCTCCAAGGACAGAGCAGAAGCATTCTCCTCAGCATGGCTGACTGAGAATATGGGAGCCTGTTTTCCTTGCCCTCTTCCCAGCTTGCTCCTGGGACAGGAATTCCACATCAGGAGAGGCAAGAAAAGTAACCAGAGGCTACCTCCCCAGACCTAGTGCCCTGATTATAAAGCAGGGATGTCACTACCAGGGAAGTAATTGTTATCTCCACTTCCAGCCCCTGAACCAGAGGAAAAGAGAAAGTGTAGTATTAACAAAATAATAGACATGTTCATCAGTGTCCAAGAACTCTGGATGGAATAATAAACAAAACATAACAATGACAACAAGAATGAAGCAGCCTAAAAGCTCTAGAGAGTGTAAAACGGCAGAAAGATTTTGGAGGGAGTCAAAATGTGGTGTGGGGTCACTTTCTTGCTTTTGGGGTGGTTGCCTGAGTGTGAACCGTAGCTGCGGTACGACATGGAAAGCTGCAGCTGCTTTAGAGAGTTCATCATTTTACTGTCTGGGTTACCAGGGGAAAGAGCCCAGGGCAAATGCACTCATTGCAAAGTGAAGGGTGGAATCCCAGGAAGGAGAGAAATGGAGAAGGGCAACCCCAACTGTTATGGCCTGAATCGCGTCCCCCTCAAAATTCATATACTGAAGTTCTAATTCCCAACATGACTGTGTCTGGAGATAGGGCCTTTAAGGAGATAACCGGTTGTGAGATCATAAGTGTGGGGCTCTAATCTGATAGAATCACTTATAAGAATAAGTGCCCTTGTAAGAAGAAGATGAGACACAAGAGATTCTTTCCTCACCTTCACAGGAGTAAAAGCCACGTGAGGACACAGACAGGAGGTGGCTGTCTCACCAGCCACCAACTCTGCCGGCATCTTGTTCTTGAACTTCTAGCCTCCAGGATGCTGAGAGAATAAATTTCTGTTGTTCATACCAGCCAGTCGGTGGCGTTTTGTTGTGGTGGCCCGAGATGACTCATACGCCAACATTTTTGTGAAAATTCTAAGAAATTCTCTGGCTGACCAAGGAATCACACATGGTTGTATGGCTCAGAGCGGTTTGCAGTTAGGGGCTGGCAAATCAGAGCTGAGATTGAAGTGGCTGCCCACCAGAGGGGAGATTTTTGTACCTTGAAGGATCTCTTATACCTGTTTTTTGTTTTTTAATTTTTTAATGTTTATTCATTTTTTTTTTTTGAGAGAGAGACAGAGTGTGAGTGGGGGAGGGGCAGAGAGAGAAGGAGACACAGAATCCGAAACAGGCTCCAGGCTCTGAGCTGTCAGCACAGAGCCCAACGGGGGTGCTCAAACTCATGAACCTGGCTGAGGTCGGATGCTTAACCAACTGAGCCACCCAGGCGCCCCACATACCTGTTGTGTGCACAGCCTTCAGCATGTCTCTGCAATGTAATTGGTAAAGAGCTCAGGGCAAGTTTGAAGCCGCTGTCCCACAGCTGCCCTCAGCAGGACCGGGCACTACACAGATGACCGCAGACCCCGCCAACTTCCTGGGGTAGAAGAGTCTCTCAGCTCCTCTGCTCTGCTCCCAGTCTCAGGCAGGCTGCTGTCTTACACTCAGAGGAAGGTTCCATACACCTCCCGGGGCTCAGGGCATTCCCATGAGGAGTTGGAGGTGGGGAGATGCTGATTGTCTCTATGACCTCACTTTTCTAATCTCTCATTCCAGCCCACACGCTGTTAGGAAAGTTTTGCAAAGTTGGGGTGATTTCTCCTTATCTCTTTCTTCCATTGCCCTGGGGATGAAAACAACCATGGGACTCCTTTCTTAGAAATTCTCTATTCCATCATTTAGCTTTCTTATTCTTAGCTTTCTAATGAGTTTTTTGAAAAGAACTTTTTTTCTTTTTTTAGCTATTCCACATTGCTCTTAATGTTAGCCCGAGTGTGCTAAGTTTAATAGTTTTGTATTTTTCAAATAACAACTTTGGAGTTTATACTATTTTCCTCATGCAGCAAGTAAGTATCTCCTGCTTCTTCCCTCTATCTGTAGTAAAAAATGAAGGAATAAAAAAGGTTGTCTGTAGAAAAGTTAGGTGATTTGATGCATATTATAAATAATGTTTAACATAGGCAATTTTTTTGAGAAAAGCAAAAGGAAAATGCATGGCAGTTGCAAAATTACTTTCCTTCAAAATGCTTGTATTTGTTTTGTAGGAATGAATTTACTACTCAACATACATTTTCAAGCTCTTTAAAAAAAATTTTTAATGTTTCTTTATTTTTGAGAGAGAGAGGCAGAGAAAGTGTGAGCAAGGGAGGGGCAGAGAGAGAGACACACAGAATCCGAAGCAGGCTCCAGGCTCTGAGCTGTCAGCACAGAGCCCGACATGGGGCCTGAACTCAAGAACCGTGAGATCATGACCTGAGCTGAAGTTGGACACTTAACTGACTGAACCACCCAGGCGCCCTGATGTATTTTCAAGATTTCAATAATTTTTAATATTTATGTAGGAAATGCATCATTATTAAGCTGCCCCCAAAGACCAAAGGTATCATTACACTGAGATATAGCAAGACAAGGTGGAGCAAAATTACTTGTCCCCATGAAATAAGAAGAATTATGTCAACGCTGCTTTCAGGAAGACATGGCCCAAACATAATTGTGGTACGACACTCTTTGTTTTGCTGCCTTATTTTGGTGTTATGATGAGAAACCCAATACTGAAACATGGGGGAAATCCCAAGCACGTGATCTAGGAAAGGTAGGTAGAGCTGATGGTTAACATATTTACCAGACCAACACGTACATCAGCCTATGGCTTTTAACATTTAAGATAAAGTTGAGTAAGTATATGTGTTCAAGATTCTTCCTGTTTTGCTCACTGTTGTGCATCTGATGCTTATTACAATTTCTAGGACAGAGTGGAATTTCCGATTACTGAAATACAATGACAACATAAATGTTTCATTTTCTCACTCTGTGTTTAGAATCAGCTCTTCTTTATAAAACATCTATGCTATTGAGATTCTACTCTAAGAATTAAAGTCAAGATAGAAAAAAAACTTGCAAATGTTTGGTGTGAAAGGGGACCTTGGTTCATACTCTAATTATGTGTTTGTGTGTGTACACATTAAGGCCCATTGAGTTGACGTGATTTACTCAAAGTAACACAGCTAGATAATGGCAGAGGTGAGTTGATTGCCTGTTTAGAAACACAATTCTGTTCTTTAAACCATACTAGGTAAGAAGGTAAGAAGGTAAGAAAAACCATACTAATTTTAGAATTAGACAGGTATGGATTCAAATTGTGGCTTTGCCACTTAACTAACTATATGACTTTCAGCAACTTACTGGTGGTCCATGAACCTCTGTTTCCTTATTTATCAAATGAGGATGGTAATAGTATCTACCCATTTGGATTACTGTGATGATTAAATAAGAAAATACATAATGCTTTCTGTGCTTTCATGTAGCATTATAAACTATCATAATAGTAATCGTTGATGTTGTCATTATTTTACACTATTTTACACTTGCACAAACGCGTCAATGATCTTGCTTTTTGTATAAAGGATAAGTAATAGCTAATTAAATTCCCAGAAAGTAATGAATCAGCAACCTTGAAGCAAGAAATCTGCTCCCTCTTTATTTTTTTATTAAAAATTTTTTTTTTAATGTTTTTTAAATTTTATTTTTGAGAGAGAACAGAGTACAAGTGAGGGAGGGGCAGAGAGAGAAGGAGACACAGGATCTGAAGTGGGCTCCAGGCTCTGAGCTGTCCACATAGAGCCTGACGCGGGGCTCAAACTCATGGAGTGTAAGATCATTACCTGAGCTGAAGTTGGACACTTAACCGTCTGAGACACTCGGGGTCCCCTCTGCTCCCTCTTTAGAGATTAAGGAAAGCTTTGTGGTAGCTACCAAAAGAATGGTTTCTTTCCTTAACAGATTCAAAGTTCTGTTCCTTTCAGTCCTAACTACTGTGGGTAATGGTGCAAGATAGACAATATTAACCATGTTCTGGATTAAATCAGACATGACACACTTTAGCTAGCCCACACACTTTAAGTGGGTCTCTTTATTTTGTGTGAGGGATTACTGAAAAAAAATTCCGGTATTTGTGAAAGACTTTAAGAGTGTTTAGATGCAAAATCAATAGCTCTTGAATAAAAACAAGAATCAGATTAAGTTCATGGGTAGCGCTGCTACATGCTAAAATGGGTTGCATTTGCTTTTGTCAATAAACCATAAATCCATAAATTATCTTAATAGGCATTTAAAGGACCACCGTATTTACATAATTGAAAATAAAGTGAGGTCAGATTTGAGTTGACAATATAGGAGCGATTAAGATAAAAGGGATAACTGGAATCAAGGAAATGAATGAAGTTACCTCAAGAGAGCAAAGAGGCCAGACCAGATCCTTAGAGAAAATCTTAATATCTTAATTGGGGATCAGCAGATGTGAAAAGAGCCACAGAAAGAGAGAGAGAGAGAGAGAGAGAGAGAGAGAGAGAGAGCGCGCAACAGCAGGCTTTGAAGCAAGAGGAGAAAGAGAAGAGCTTCATTCTGGAGGCAAGGGAGATTTTCTAGAAGAAAGTAAAGAATCAGTAGTGTCAAATACTGTCACACTAACACCTACAGAATTTTTATGCACAAGTTACTTAAGGATAAGAAGGAAAGCTAGTAGCACATCAGTCTTGCAACTGCATTTGTGTTGAAAGAATATAATTTTTATTCCGATTTCATTGTATTGGGTAGGTTGACCAGGGCTGAGGGGGCGGTGGCACAAATCATTGGCGAAAAACCTCCAAGCCACATTTGGTGCCAAAACTATGCAATGGAAAAGCTGAGTTACATGTAAAATAAGAAAAGGACCATTATATATTCCAATAAGGGGCCATTGGTGACTTTTGCAACGAGTAAGTCAAAGAATTGTATATAATGATGAAACAGAAAGTTTGTTAGAAAAGGTGGCCAGAAAGAACAAAGGTAGAATGGTAGCTTGGTGGGGAGGGGTGTGTGGAGAAAGAGCAGGAGAGAGACAGGATAGAGTGCAGGGTTGATAATAACGTGAAGTCAGAGAGGTTTACAAATGGCAGACATCCACATTAGTTGCCATTGACCGTATCACTGAAGTAGGAGGCAAAGGCAGCTGAGCATGAGTGTGCTGAACTGCAATTATGGATTTGAAATAAATGGAAAATGTCCAGATTATCTGCTGCACAGAATAAGCTAGAGAGTTAAGTAGGAGTGAATAAGAGGAATGATGAACATACCAAAGACCTGGCTGAGGTTGAGTAATCACTACAAATGGCATTGCACCAAATTAAGTGGTATGATTTTAACAAATGACCCGATAAGGTAGAGTATATTATATGTTGAGCAGTAAGACCTCACAATGGATCATTGAGTTGGAAGTTAATCTTTGAGAGTATATCTGAAGTTCCTTTCATAACTTTAAAGGCTGCCTCCAGATAGCATTTAAATAGGGATAGCTAGGAGATAGAGGGAAGTATTTTTACCATTCAATCAAAAAACTATACTTTGTTTTCATAGAAAAAAATAATATAACTTCTTTTTGAATTCAATGGACTCCAATGTATACAGAGATGTCCATATGTAATGTAGCTAGAGATAATTCAACAGCTTTATCAGTTAACCATCACTGGATATTTACAAACCAGAGCATGGTGTAACTTCTCTTAAAGTGAGAGCTGGTAGTAGTTATTACTGAAATAATTATTTGTTTTCAATTCCTTTGCATTTGCTGAGGGTCCATTCTATGCCAGGTCTTCCATAAGGCTCTGAGGTTATCAGGATGAGTAAAATGGAATTCTTCCCATCAAGGATCGCACAGCATAGATAATACGATAAAATAAAAGGAAAGAAAACATGTGGGGCACTCTGATTATGGTGCCCCCTAGAAACCATGGAACACACGTCACTTTATTCTAACATTCACTTTACTCTAAAAGGAATAACATTTACATGAATCTAGGGAGATTTGGGAGCCGTGGTAGGGAGGAGAGAAATTTTTCTAACAGGTGTGGAGTGGAGAGGGCCTTCTTTGTGACAGTACTGGACAAAACAAAGGGGATAAAATGATGAATAAGGCACAGGCAGTTTCAGGTCTCAAGTGGCTTTCAGTCTGTTGAGAGGCATAAACACAAACACACATTCTGAATGCACTGTGTTAGGTGCCACGATGGTGAGGGTGCTGGCAGGATGGAAATACAGAGCAGGCGCTGCCCACCTGGGGGGCTAAACAGGATGGGGAGAGTGTCACCAGCATAGAGTGAAGATTTCCTGCAGGAAGAGACGGCTGAGTCCCAACATATACAGGAATGAGCCAGGTGACCTGGTGAAGAGAGAGGAGGAGAACATTCCAGGCAGAAGGTACAGCCCACAGACACGGAAGTTAAAAAGAACATGGTTTGTAAGAAGAACTGCAAGCAACTTAATGTTTCTGGCACCTGGATTTTCAAGCTGGAAGAGGCAGGTGTGCTTCACAGGGCCTGTGCCCATTTTATAGATGAGAAAGGTAAAGCTTCCAGAAAAGAAAAGTTAGCATTGTCACACAGCTAACAGTGGGACCCAAATTCCAACCCTGTCAAATTCACAGCATTTACTTTTCACATTTCCTCAGAATTAATTTTTACAAATATGTATTTATAATGCTTACACCATAAATTGGACAATAAACACTAATTTTTATTGTATCTGTTTTTGTTTAGGAAAAAAATACTTCCTCAGAATTACAAAGGTATTCGTGAAATCAAAACTAAGTAACAGAAGAGAGGGAAAAAAGAATAGACAAAATATTTATGCATATGTGAGAGAAATGATCCAAATATATCATACTAAAATAACTTAAGGGGTGCTTGGGTGGCTTAGTTGATTGAGCGTCCGACTTCAGCTCAGGTCATGATCTCATGGTTCGTGAGTTCAAGCCCACATCGAGCTCTCTGCTGTCAATGCAGAGCCAGTTTTGGTTCTTCTGTCTCCTTCTTTCTGCCCCTCCCCTGCTTGCCCTCTCTCAAAAATAAATAAACATTTACAAAATAAGATAGCTTCAATTACTTGTCCATCTGTCAGAAATAACTATACCAAAATTATAATTAGTAGGTTAACAGTGTAGTGATAAGGTGTGTGACAATATCCTCTGGACTGAAAATATCATAGACAAATAGAAATCGCCCTTTGAAGACTTTCTGGTTGTCAATTCTCTGCCTATGTAGAGAACTACCTCAATTCGTGATGAAATCATTCCATCTCTTTAAAACATTAAAGTTAGGGATTTTTTTCACCTTGTCTCAGCAGGCTCCCAAATTCAGAATCAAGTAACTTGTCATCAGCTGGTCTTCATTAGCAAATTGCCATGACCCATCCAAATCTGATGCTCAAAAACAGTACTGAAGGACCAGGGCATGCTTTATTATTTTTTTCCCCCGTTACAGTAGCTAACAAATTGGGCATGAAGAGAAATGATGGCAATGTGATGAAAATAGGAACAGGGTAATTAAAATGAGATAATTTAATAGTGTATACCTTAGGCAAGAGGAGAATGAACTTCTAAAATGTAACCCATTAAACCATAGCAGAAGCAAAGGAAGCAATAAAATCCTACAAATGCTACATAACCTTGGAGATCTCCCTGGGCAGACAAACAACAGACCCCTTGATGAAAAGTGATATTCTAATCTTCATGAACTGGACACATGAATAGAAAAGCAATTATAATACTGACCCATCGTACTGGATAAAAACACCCACACTCAAAAATAAATGACACAACATGTGAAAAGATCTGCTTAGATATTTTCCACAGAGCAAAAGAAATTAGAGCAGAAGCATCTAGATAGCCTATGAACCAAAGCAAGAAGAGTCAGGTAAGTAGTATTGACTACAGTCTACTTAAAAGGTCTGGTTTTGGGGGCACCTGGGTGGCCCAGCCAGTTGAGCATCTGACTTCAGTTCAGGTCATGATCTCATGGTTCGAGCCCCGCGTCGGGCTCTGTGCTGACAGCTTGGAGCCAGGAGGCTGCTTCAGATTCTGTGTCTCCCTCTTTCTCTGCCCCTCCCTTACTTGCCCTTTGCCTCTCTCTCTCTCTCCCTCTCTCCTTCTCTCTCTCTCTCTCTCAAAAATAAATGAACATTAAAAAAAAAAAAAGGCCTGGTTTTTAAGGAATGGGATTTCAGGTCAGGGGCAGTTTCTTGGTTAGCATAGACACTAAAGCCCTAAATATACAGTTTATTTAGTTTTCTGTTCTGTTTTTCTTTCTTTTCTGTAAGACATTGTAACTGTAAGAAAAGAAAAAGTCAAGAAACGTCAGGCACAAGACACAAGATCTCCAAATCCAGCTGAATAATCATTCAATGCATGAAATACACCATGCCTTTATTGCGTAAATTTCCATGGCCAACTTATTACACATTTCAGAAGATTTTTAGGAGATTTCTTTCTAATCCATGTTGGATGGAAAAAATTTTTTCAGAAGACACTAAACTTCGCTAATAACACAATTGGAAAGGGGACCAGCCTAAATGAATAGAATGTCACTTTTATAGAGGGTCTTAAATTAAATTTTATTTCCTGACTGAGAGTTATATATGCATACAATTAATAATTAATGAATGCTGGGAAAGAGAGGTTCTTCCGGACTGGAATTTAATGGAGAGAAGAGGATTATTTATGAACGGATCTATTATGTAAAATTTGGTATGGCAAAAATGCTTAAATAAATTAAAATTGTGTGATTAAACCTGTAGATTTAATTTGTGTGCACTTAATACATACCATAAGAGCAAAATGGTAGTTAAGGCCAAGTCTGAATACACACACAGTTTGAATTTGTGAAGTTGGAGATAATGAGGTTTTATTACATAGAACATAAGTATTTGAACTTTCTTTTTTTTATTTTTTAAAATGTTTTTATTTATTTTTGAGAGAGAGAGAGACTGAGCGTGAGCAGGGGAGGGGCAGAGAGAGAGGGAGACACAGCATCTGAAGCAGAGCTGTCATCGGATGCTTAACAGACTGAGCCACCCAGGTGGCCCCAGTATCTGAACTTTCTAATGTTGTAAGGAGACACTTGGCTACAACATGAAATTATGTACCATAAAAATTCTTGGAGGTGGAAGTATGGTAAAGAATGGAAGAATATCTTTAAATGATACCAAACTTCAAAGATTTTGGAAAGACAATTTCTCACAGTGGTAGAGACTAAGCTATTTACTCTTTACATAGGATGCATTAAATCACGTTAAGTGAATAAGAATGAATGAATGAATGAATGAATGAAAAACAGAAAAGCAATTTTAGTATTGGTATATGTTTTACCTCCAAAGACTAAATAAACTACTGGTTACAATAAGTAAACCTCTTCAGGAATTTATTCACATAGTGACTTCCAACTCTAGAGATAGATCACACGACAACCTTGAAGAGTGAGTTGTCACCGCATTCTGTAATATGATAGGGTTGTGAAAGGGTCATTAAAATTGCCGTGGGTATCTATGCAATTTGCCAAAGTCCTCTCCTCTGATTCTTAGACAGAGTCACTCCCTACTCTGGACTTAGATGTACTGATCTAAATGTAAATAGCTGTGATATGCCATAACAATGTATAGTTTCCTTGATTTCAAAATGAAGTGACATTGCACTTTAATTCTAAGTGATACCATTTAGTGTACTCTCCATATTTTCCACTCACTACTGTGGGAAACACATCCTCAGCCCTTTCCAACTCAGTCCGTTGTTCAAAGAATCCTCCTATGAAATCTCTCTTCATGTTACTTTTCTCCGTTGACCTATTTTTCATACCATTTCTCCCTTCCCTCACATTACTGCTATTTCCCATCCAAACGTGTCTGATCTGGTCCTTCTCTGCCCTTCAATATTTAGCAATATGAAAACTTAGTTCCCTCAAGTATGAGTGTAAAAGAGTACTAATGATTAGTTAAACTTGTCTTCCACACCCACTTAACAACTTTTCATGGTTAAATCTGAATATTGAAATTCAAATAAAATTTAATGAGCATATGTTATGTAGGCAAGTGTATGATATTATGAGACATCATCTTCCTAATTTTATGGCATCTGAACAGACTTGGATTAAATAACTGGCTCAAAGTCACATAGTTCAGACTGGATTCAAAACCATCACTTGTGACTACAATGTAATCTGCTATTGTCATCTAATAAGTGTAATATAATTAGGAATAATCAGGCAGATAGAAAAACTGTAGGGGAGATATTTTGGCCAAATGCATGCTGTGAAAGTTTGAGAGCTCGTTGGGATAGGTAGATACTGACTTCGCTGATATATATGTTTATGCTTGTCCCTGGAAACTCTTGTATCTTCCAATATGGTAGCCACTACACCCATGTAGCTATAAACTTATGAAACATGGCTGGTGCAAATTAATATGAGCTGCCACGTAAAAAACACTCTGATTTCAAAGGCATGGTTTTTTTAAAAAACGGTACACACTTTCACGTTAACATTTTGTATGTTGTTGACATGTTGGAATGATGTTTTGAATACATGAGGTAATATTAAAATTAGTCTCACTTGTTTCTTTTTACCTTCTTGACATGGGTATTAGAAACTTGCTGATGTGGCTCCCATGATGTTGCCATTGGACAGCACTTCTTTAGATCCCGTGTTCTGTGTGATCCCCGACTGGCAGTATAGCATCCACTGGGACTTGTGAGAAATGCAGAATCTTGGGCCTCACTCAAGAACTACTGAATCAGAATCTGCATTTTAACAAGATTCCCAAGCTATTTGTATTCATATTACAGCTTGAGAAGTCGTTTCTTGACTTCAGGAGAGTTGAGCACAGACAATCGTGTGTTCCTCTATGCTTCTGCAATCCCTTGAGCCCAAGGGTCCATGTAGAAATCACCACAGTGCTTTAAGCACCTACGATAGGTCTTCTCTTGAGGGCTTATTCAACGGTTATTAAATAGTGTTAGTCTTAGTATTTATCTGATTTATCTGATCAGTAAATAATCAGATATTCCTTTTCTACTACTCTAACTGCTTTTCCCATACTGGAATGACAATGGCTGCAAATACTGCCTGTGTGGCAGTCAGTACCATTGAGAGTTAAAACACTTCTATGTCTCCTACACTAAAGGCAACAGGAGACAATGGCCAGATGAAAACAGTAGGACATATGAATTTCATGTATACAATATATTTCTTCCTGAAACAGAAAGGAAGAACTGGGACGGGAACAATTGCATGAGAAAGTCTAGCAATGCGGCGAGAGTCTAATTGTCAGCCAGCTCTCCTCCGGGAGCAGAGTATATGAAGGTTATTGCTCAACAGTGCAGGCAGACAGCCTGCTGCCTTTGTCTGCTTTGCAATTTACAATTGGGGGATGAAGGGAAACCAAGCAATATTCTTTTCTGTTTCCCCTTTCCTTGTTCTTGTTACCAACAGTACTCATTCTGGTTTGCAACTCTGCCTCTACTCATCGAGGAATTTAGATGGAGTTTGTTGGTTCTGAGAGCAAAGTGTCATGCTAATGAATCACTAAAAAGAAAGCTGGTCTAATTATAGCCAAATGCTGCAAAATAATCTTACTTATGATTGCCCCTGATTAGGTGTAGGCTGCTGTGTTCACTGCAGGGGACTGCAGATTATCACTGAAACGCAAGGTGCCCACTGACTTCCAGGAGGGGAAGGACTAACAGAAAACAAAAATATTGCAGCTGTGCTCTATTATTTTGCTGTTAAAGTTATGTCTTAAAGTTTCTATAGCTTGAAACTGGTATTGTGCAATTAATGCTTATTAGTGAAATGATATCATGTTCAATAAATATATATTAATCCACTGATAGCTAAGTATGCACTCATAAGCTACCATAGTATTACAGGCATGTTGCATTTACGTATAAGGGATAGTGATTTGTTTAAGCAACTGCCAACGAAGGTTGATTTGCTCTAAATCTAAGTGGAATATCATGGAACTCGTCAGGGGCCACAAGAGTATCGATCTCAGCTTGCTGAGGACACGCTCTAGATTTGAAATGGTTCTGGAGAACTTACCAGACTTTCAGGGACCTTCTTTCCAGTGACCTGTCACTGCTTTCCAGGTACTGCAAACAGGAATGCATTGTGTTTTCTCCTTGTCATCTCCCCACCTCTGCTGGGTTCTAGTTTCCTGTATCCCTGCCCCCATCCTGTCAATTCAGCTCATACTATTCTGTCAGGGTCTCCCTAACCACAGTCCTATTTTAAGATCTTTCAAGATGAAGCCTTCATTGCTTTTTGGCATTTCTTTCTTTGTTTTCTGGCTCAGATTTTAGAGGAACTATAATTTGCTGAAGTCATCATTTCAAGTCAGTCCAGCTTTGTGACAAGGTGGCCATGCGCTGGGATCACGGGCGGGGACATTTCCCTAATATATTTTGGGGAGGGCCAGACATCATAGCTGAGAACATACAATGTGTAGGTACTGCTCTAGGGGCTGGAAATAAAAAAATGAGTATGACAGACATAATCCCTGAAATTGCCAGTAGTAATAAATGCTATGGAGAATATTACCATAGAGGAACAGGAAGAAGATTGACTGACAGATTGGTAGATAGGGTGAACAGAGAAGGATTCTCCCAGCATATCACATTTAACTTGCCATGTGAATGAAAAGAGTCAGTCATAGGAAGATCAGGGTAAGATGATTCCAAGCATAGGACACAGCTTGTGCAAAGGCCCTGGGGCAGGAAGAAGCCTAGTATGTTCAAGAAAAATTTAAAAAGCCACCATAGCCGAAGATCTGTGGTCGAGAAGGACACTGATATGAAATTAGGTTAGAGAGGTAGGCAGGACCAGATGCTGTAAAGCTCTGCAATCCAGGACAACGTGTTTGGACTTTATTCTAGGTGAAATGGGAGCCACCAGAATAATATGATCAAATAATCTTACTTCACAAGCCCGTGTTTAATAATTGTCTTATTTTTGTTGACTTTAACTCAATTTATATGTATCAAAATGGCCAAAACTGAGAAGGTGCTCAACTTCATTAATGATTAAGAACATGATTAAAACACAGTGGGATTGTAGTGCACATCTCCCAGAATGGTGAAAATTTAAAACGATGAAAAATATCAAGTGTTGGTCGTGTAAACTGGTAAACCGAACACCACCCCCATACACCCCCCCCCCCCCCACGCACGTATACTTACATCTCATGACCCAATAAAAATGTATACATATGTGCACCAGAAGACTTGCACTAGGTTGTTCCAATAGCCCCAAGCCGGGAACTATCCAAATGGATAAATGTGGTGTAGCATACCCACACTACTCTATAGCAGGGGTTGGCAAAGTACGACTCGTTGGCCAAATCTAGCTCAGTGCCTGCTTTATTACCGGCCCTTGAGCTAGGAATGGATTTTACATTTTTAAAGGGGTTGTAAAAGCAACAACAGCAGCACAAACAAACAAACAACAATAACAACAACAAAGAAGAATATGTACCAGAGGCTGTATGTGGCCTGCAAAGCCTAAAATATTTACCGTCTGGTCTGTCACAGAAAAATTGGTGGACCTTGAACACAGCAGAGGGAATGAACAAACCGTAGCTACAAGCAACAATGTGAGTGGATTCACAACATGCTGAGTGAAAGGAGTTCTGTCGACAAGGTGTACCCCCCTATAAACAGACAAAATCAACCTGTGGTCTGAGAAGTCGGGTTAGTGATTATATTCAACCAGACTGGTAACAGGAAGACGGGGTCAAGGGATGCCTCCAGGGTTCGCCAAGCTGCACACTTATGATATGTGTAAGCATGCATTATTTGAACAATTGACATCTGACAGATTAAAGGAAAATGCAGCTTAAGTTCTTGACGTCCCCCCTCCTCTCTCTCATGTATAAATCTTGAGGATTTCTGTGGTAGACAGAGAGTTGAGGAGAGACTTTTCATCTTTGGTCTATTGTAGTTACAGTTATGTCCTCAATTTCTGAACCATGTGTTTCTTTCAGGAACTGCTATTTGAGTATAAAACTAGGATTTTTTTTTAACCCGATACTTAGGTCCTTGTAACTTAGGCCCTTCCTTACTTCCCTATTCTTGATTGTAGTCTTTCCCTCCCATCTTGTATCCAAGCCACTAGGCAATCTGTGGGCTCTACCTTCCACACAGTTCCACAGTCCAGCCATGATTTTCTGCCCTCATGGTTACAAACACGGTGCAAGCTGCCATCATATCTAGTCTCTGAACTAGTTTATTGGCTTTTACCCTTGAGTCCCACGTGTGTGTGTCCAACCTTTGAAAACAAAGGTTGTGTCTCTGCTCGGGTCAGAAACCTTGAGCAATTGTCCTGTTCACTCAGAATAAAAGTCAGAGCCCTCACAATGACTAAGGTCGACGCTATTTCTAGGTTCTCTCCTGCAAACACACATTCACTCCCCTCTGCTACGCGGGCCTCCCTCTCTTCCTCAAAAATATCAGGAACATTCCTGCCTTGGGGCCATTGAACTAGCTGTTCCCTCTACCTGGTTTGCTCATTCTCCAGATATCTCCAGAGCTAAGCCCTTGCCTCCTTCAAATTTTTACTAAAGTCTCACCTTTTCAAAGATACTAGCACTCAGGCTTTTTGCGATGATTCTGTTTAAAATTGTCAGCAGCCCCTGTTAATCTCTATGATCTTGCCTTTTTAAAAAATGTTTATTTATTTATTTTGATGGGGGGGGGGGGAGATGAGCAGAGAGAGAGGAGAGAGAGAAGCCCAAGCTGACAGCGTGGAGGCTTATGTGGGGCTAGAACCCATGAACTCTGAGATTACGACCTGAGCCAAAATCAAGAGCCAGCCGTTTAACCCACTGAGTCACCCAGGTGCTCTATGATCTTGTTTTGAGAAAAAAAAAAAATTCAGTTATTGCATTTGAACGTCTTATCTACTTATTTATGATGGTCATTGTTTATTATCTATCTTTTCCAGCTGGGACAGCTTTTCTTGAAGGCAGTGAGTTTTTACTCATATAGTGCCATATCCCAAGTGTCTATACCAATGCTTGGCACACAGAAAGTTTCAGTAAATATTGATGAATGAAAGAATGAATGGATGGAGTTCTGTCTCACAGGCACACTATTCCTCTAGCATCTCTGAGTCTTGCCACATCTCTGAGGTACTGCTATCGAATGAAATGTGTCATCACTACTCAAGGGCCCAGTCAGTGATCACTATTCCCCATCCAGTATAGGGAATCATGTCTTCTTGCCCTCTGGCTTCTATGCTACTTCTGCCAGAACACGTTTAGAGAAGCAAAGCCATGAGGCAGATTACTTTTAAATATCTAAAGCTTCCAAACTTGGCCCAAACCTTCTCTGCTTAGGATAAGGAAGAGAAAATGAAAATACAAACACCCAAAAATAATTTATCCCAACACCCATAGATGTCTTTATATTCCGAAGAGAGCCAGGTGTGGAAAGCTTCAGAGCCATTGTGGATTGGTGAGTTTTGAGAACAAAATTTAAAGGTCTCAGCTTCGGGCCTATTGACACTGACTTCATTTTCTGTGGCTTTATAACCAGGAGATTTGGTGTCACTTTTATAGAAGACCCAGTATTTATACTTTATTTCAGCTGGGCATTGAAAGTTAGTAGTTTGTGCTTTATGATACCAAATATTTTTTAACTCCATGTTATGCTGTCACATAAAATATACCAATTTTTCTGAACTTGTCTTTCAAGGTCATGTTTAAACAATTATTTTATTACGTAAATGAAGCCTACATGTGCTGAAAAGTGGGAACATGATGCCAGATTTACAATGGAGAAACAGATATCCACAGGAAACTCAGGTTCAACATTTATTTTTATTTTTATTAGAGAGAGAGCACAAGCAATGGAGGAGCAGAGGGAGAGGGAGAGAGAATCTTAAGCAGGCTCCATGCCCAGCCCTGAGCCTGACAGGGGGGGCTCTATCTCAGGACTGTGAGTTCATGACCTGAGCCAAAATCAAAAGTCAGACACTTAACAGACTGAGCCAACCAGATACCTTCCAAGTTCAACACTTAAACGGTTTGGTACTTACTAAGGTAAATAATAAGGCTACATTATCACAGGAAGATGATTTTAAATGCTACTATAAAATGTGTTTTGTTCTATGACTGTAACTCCAAGCAGAGATCTCATTTGTTAGTGGGAATGATAAAAACATATTTTGATGTTAGTTGACTCAAGTGAAAAGGTTTATCCTTCTATGGAGAGAAGAACAAATGGGTGGCAAGGCAAAGGCTCTAGAAATGCACAGCAAGCGAATGAAAACATCAGAGTCACTAAGCAGAGATAACAACAGTGGTTATACAAAATCGTCACATCGTCTATCATGGGTCCTTTCTTCATTAGAAATGTTCATGATATGAAATTTTCTGTTCATCAAATATATCTGGGAAATGTAACTCATGAACCACACCAAATAAATGATATTTTAGTAAAATCTTCATAACTTTTTCATTAAAAAAAGACCACACAAAGTTAGTCATGTATGATTAATTAGCATTTTACTCTAAAAGATCTGATAAAGGGGCCCAGAATTCACTCTATTTTTATTACGATTTTGTTATTGGGTGCCCAGAGAATGCTCCTATATATCATAACTGAGATATTAAGGCAGGGGTGTTTGATCTGCTACAGAACATACCAGACTTCAAATTTAGGCTCAGCAATCAAGTTGACCTTGGGCAAGTTACCTAACTTATCCAACACTTAGTTTTCCCACCTATAAAATGAGGATAATAATAATGCCCACTGCATAGGATTATTGTGAAGATTAATTGAATAATATATAAAACATGCAGTTGAGTGTCTGGCCCGTAGTATAAACTCAGTAAGTGCTAGTTGTTGTTATTACAGTTTTTTTGGTAATTAAGCTTTATAAATATAGCTTTACAAGCTTACAGTATTGATTTTTTTTTTGCACTCAGGTACAGAACTTTACATTTATTTCCATTAAATGTCTTCTCATTAAATGCAGCCTATCCCACAGGAGTACTGATGCATAGGGGCACTTGTACCCCAATGTTTATAGCAGCACTCTCAACAATAGCCAAATTATGGAAAGAGCCTAAATGTCCATCAACTGATGAATGGATAAAGACATTGTGGCTTATATACACAATGGAGTACTATGTGGCAATGAGAAAGAATGAAATATGGCCCTTTGTAGCAACGTGGACGGAACTGGAGAGTGTTATGCTAAGTGAAATAAGCCATACAGAGAAAGACAGATACCGTATGTTTTCACTCTTATGTGGATCCTGAGAAACTTAACAGGAACCCATGGGGGAGGGGAAGGAAAAAAAAGAGAGAGAGAGAGAGAGGTTAGAGTGGGAGAGAGCCAAAGCATAAGAGACTCTTAAAAAATGAGAACAAACTGAGGGCTGATGGGGGGTGGGAGGGAGGGGAGGGTGGGTGATGGGTATTGAAGAGGGCATCTTTTGGGATGAGCACTGGGTGTTGTATGGAAACCAATTTGACAATAAATTTCATATATTTAAAAAAAATGCAGCCTATCCCTACACATTATTAATATTGTCTTCGGTCTCACATTTATCATTTGACTCCTCTTCTACCCTTCTGGCCTCCTACTATTCAGAATCCTGATTGTCATGTCCTCTAAATCTTTACCCAACTGAGTTGTAAAAATGGCAGGCAAAACAAGGTAATATTCATATCCCTAAATTTCAACCTCATAAGTTTAATTAATAGCAGGTTAAAAATTAGCTCTCTTTGGGTAAAATCATTCCATCTGTTAGAAATCTTTGAATATTCTTTCATAGAGTCAACATTGCATGTATCACGTTATACTTCAAATACTTTTGTACATTTCTCACTTCCTCTACTAAACTGTAGTCTTCTTGTTACTAGGGATTATGACTTACTTATCTTTATTATTTATTCATTTAATCCCACGGTACGTACCAAACAGAGTACCTTGTATATGCACTTGGTCAGTAAATGTTTTAAGAGTTAACAGAATGAAAAAAAAATCAAAGATGGACATATATTTGTCTTAAAAATATTATGGTTAAATTGCAAAAAAGGTTACATTCTTCTAGAAGGGGATAAACCCACCTTTGAGATCAATAAAGTGACAGTGATAACAAAAAGGTCATCCTCACATCTGTTTCAGATTTCCAAGCATCACATCCTTCTTGCTCTCTTCCACCTTAGACTCTCCTGCTGTGAAGCTTAATTAAACCATGTTTGCGAAGCATATTGAATTCTTTGGAATAAAGATTGCATGGAATTGCATTATGTGTTCCGTGTTGTTAGCATGTCTCTTTGGTCATGTCTATGAATCCCATGCTACTCCAAATTGGAAGCAGCAAAGCAACAGATAATCTGAAGTGATATAAAAATATAACACATTTCCAGTGACTGTTTCTAGAAGACTTTAAAACGTGTTTTCTTCTAAAACATTTATCCCTTATGGCCTCTCTTGCTAAAGGGCAATGAGCAGAGCTTGGAAACCGATTCTAACTCTGCCGATAATTAACTTTATTTCATTTCACTACGATGGATGAATTGAATGACCTTGGACAATCACTTTACATTTTAAACCTCAATGTCTTCCTCTGTGAAACATGGTGTCAGAGTAGATGATCTCTCACTTACCTTTAATATCTGCCAAACTGTCAAACAAATAGGGTTGTGTAAATTTCTTATGCACAGATTTATATACACCATTGTATATGACATCACAATTATAATTCCAGGCCTCATAGATTAGGATGAAAAATGAGTTCATAATTTAAGCAGAAGTGATTTAGAGAAGGATTGTAAAATTTAACTGATTGTCTTAAATATTAACCACCTGCAATGTCCTCCCACTTATTCTTCACATTGGATACATCCTGGCCATACTCTCAAGTACAGGACTATGGAGGGTCCCTCTTCTGGGCTGTTCTGTGTTGTCATTTTACATTTATTCTCTACATTTTTTCATTCTCCATCTAAATTGTAAACTCACTGAAGAAAGGCCTCATGTATTACTTCTTTCTATCTTCAAAAGGACATACATATCTAGGCATTAAGACATCTTGAGCACTCAGTGATTAAGTAGACTTTATCACTATCTGATTACTATACCAGTCGCAATACCATTAAACATAAGCAATTTTAAATGCCCATGTAATATATCATAATGAGAATCAACATGGGTCCAAAGCTTGAGTCTGCCACTTTACCCAAGGTCTCTACCTCTCAATTTACAAACCTGCAAAATAGTGAATACCTGCCTTTTAGAGATGTTATGCGTGTTACATGAAATAATATGAGCAAAGCTGACACATACCAGATATTTGACTAACAGTAACTATTGGTACCATTATTATTAGAATGATAATGGTAGACATGCACTTGGATTTTGTACATTTGCACAGCTAATCAATGGTCTTCAATTTCTGTGTGACCAAATCTCTTGCGGAGCTCCTCAAATATTTAGCGATTTAGGAGCTACCCCTGGAGAGTCTGACTCTGGTGGTCCTTGAAACTTGTTTTGAGAAATGCTGTTTCACAGTTGAATTTTTCCTAACATATCCTTGTTCTTAAAATTCTTTAAAAAACTTTCCTCAGAGTTCCAGAGTTGTCAAGCATTTGACTGTTTACTAAGTATTAAAATATTAAAATATTTTGATACATGCTATCTTGAAAGGTAAGTTGCTTGTGGAAACAAACTAGAAGATACAAGCTTGAAAAACAGGGATGAAAAATTAACTAGTGCAATTTTCTTAACCAAAGGAAATAATTGCTTTCTCATAGCCTGAAAACTACACAAACTCTTTCCCCCCTCATATTATAACTGCCATTTCCAACTTTCAAGTATGGCTAAGACCTCAGGTGACTCATATATTCTTTGAACATCAATATTTTAGACAATTATTTTTAAGGGCAAGGTTTACATTGCATTTCATTTCAGTCTTCTACCAATTGGCAATATCACTATACAATTGATAGTGTCAGTAAATTGCTTCAACCAATACTTTTTGATACATTGTTCCTTAGCTGGACTTTCAAGCACTTCAGAATTTTGAGAGCAAACCATAAAAGATTAAGGGCGTCAGGGCAAAACATATTAGGATTGTAGATACAAGCAATTTCTATCAGCACAGATTTTTGAACTGTAGTTTAACTTTAGTCTTTCAACTTTTTTTAGTATTTAAACTTTTGGTCTTTTCTTCAGAAAATCTAAGACATTGTGAAGAATACTGAGGACAAATAAACTGACTTTATCCAAGAACCCAAGTCATTTCCTATTAGTGCCTATTTGCATTAGTTGGGGGTGTAAGTTTAATTACCATAAGACAGGAATCAAAATAATGGTAGTTTAAAGAAAATGAAATCAGTTTGTCTTCACAGAAAAGTCTGGGTTAGTCATCCAGGGCTGGTGGGGAGCACATCCCAATCATCAGAGGCTCACATTGCTTCCATCTTGTTGTGTGATCACTCCCAACACAGAACTTGAATTTCATTGTCCAAGGTGGATGTCCCAAGTCTTGCCAATCATCCTCACTATGGTCCATGGGAAGGGAGTCCTTGGAGGGGTTAAGCCTGCTTCTTCCCTTGAAGTACATCTGTAAGTTCACTGACATCTAAAAGTTCATTCACTTCCCAATGGGAAGAACTTAGTCGCATGATCACATTTAGCTTCCGGGGAGGATAATAATGTAATTTTTAGCTAGGTTGTCATATACCTAGCTGTGATTCTATTACTATCTAAGAAGCGCAGAGTGGATTTGGGGACACATCTAGCTTCCTCTTCTATACCTGATCTTCATTGAGTTCAAGTGTACTGATACAATGTACCATGAGTGCCACTGAGTCAGTGTACTAACTGGAGACCTTAGGGTCATCTGCCACCTAACGAGATTGTATGAAAGGTAGAAACAGTGTTAAGAAAGGGTGTACTAATGTATCAGAGACAAAATGTGCTTACCTTATATCACTTCTTTTCCCAAGGGTTAGCCTGATGACTTAATGGTTTGGAAACGTTTAAATAGTTTTTTGTCTAAGCATCTAAGTTGCTAACGAATTAAGGGAATCAAGCATTTTTATTACATACCAAAATATAGAGAAGCTCGGGCCTTGTCTAGGAGAACCAGTACCAACCTGATATCAGGCATTTAACTTTATGATCAGACCAATACACGCTCACAAAAATGCTAAAATTTGGATATACACATTTATACTCACTCTGTCATATATCCCATGATCATTCTGTAAAAGTATAAGAACTATTCCCTTTCGCAGTTGCTTAGTATTTCATTGTGTGAATGCACTACTGTTATTCAACTAGTTCCTTGTTGGTGATAATTTAGGTTGTTTGCAGTGTTTGCTTTTATCAATAGTGCTACAATAAAGGGCCTCATGTGCATACTATCTTTTTTACAACATTAAAAAAGCATATCACTGGGAGGGAGGCTTGGAAGTAGCATTGTATATCTTTAGGTATTTAAAAGGATTTGCATTTGTTCTACAGATTAACATTGTAGTTTATGTTAGCCTGGGTTCTTTCTCTTTCAGGGGCATAGGGGTTCTCTTTGTTGGCTTTCCATTATGAGCAAGAGTAAAATAGGTCATCAACTTTTTTTTCCCTGCCCCCTTTTCCTCCTTAGCATCTATTTTGAAGTAATATCCTTTTATTCTGTTTAAACCTATGATACTATTGAGTCTATTCGATGTTTTCATGTACTTTCTTCAAACTTCCCCCATATTCTGTTGACTAGCAGAGAATACAGTCATTACATACCACATCATCTTCCTTACAACTGTTATTTGGTCTGAGCTTAACAGTTAAATATATATTTAATGCCAGTCCCTATGTGGGTGTCACTCCAACAATGTTGGTTATTTGAAACGTATTGTCTAATCGAGTTTTTGGAGAATGCACGTGGAAATAGTATTTCCTGAATTTTTGCAAGCTCATACATAATCACTTGTCTTGGGATTTTGTAACATAAGGATAAGTTTGGATCAAATCTCTTTTCCTGAGTATCTTAAATATGTTACCCATTTGCATTCTGACATAAAAGCCAAAAGGTCTGATATTCTTTCCTTTATAAGTTACTTGATCCTTTTGACTGGATGTTCAAAGGTGACACTATATATATATATATATATATATATATATATATATATATATATATATATATAAGTTACTTGATCCTTTTGACTGGATGTTCAAAGGTGACACTTTGATATATATATATATCAAATATATATATATATATATATATATATATATATATATATATTTCTTTAAAGTTCTTTTTTCTTTAAATTTCAATTGTTTTACTAGAGTATATATCAATATGGACCATTCTAGGTCAATTTTCCTGGATATATAGTAACCCTTTCCAATTTTTGTTTCCAATTTTTTTATCCCAGGAAATATTTCTTGCTTTATAATTCTAGTGTTTGTCTTATTCCTTTGCTTTGATTTTTCTTCTTTGGCAATTTCTATTTTATGCATAGGAAATCTTCTTTGCCCATATTCTGCATTTTTCACTTTCTCTTGCATTCTTTGTATCTCTCTTCATCTGTGAGTTTTCAGTGTTTCATCCTTTCAATTACCTGTTAAAGTACTACCTGTGGGTTTTTGTCACTTTTGAGTTCCTTTATAGTTTAATGTTCACAACTGAAGTGATTTTTTTTCTTTTACCTCCAAATCTTTCCTGCACTTCGATAATCTCTTTTTTAAATTTTTTTTTCTCCAATTATTTTACTATTGCATTTTTCTAATTGCTGCCGATTTGGCTTCTCTAAGACTTCTATCATTTTTCTTAATTTCTTTTACATTGTATTTAAATTAGGCTAGGGACTTCAATTGCTCTGTAGCTGTGTCTTTCCTTTCTATATTTTATAGTAAACTTGTATGAAATTGTCTACCGTGCTTTTCCATTCTTATGATAAGTTGGATGCATTTTCTTCTTTTCTTAGGAGAAGAGGTGAGGCTAGATTAGATTTCCCAGTCTCATAGTTCTGGGACTCCTGTTTCTGTGTGCTTGTGAAGTGTTCAGGTACATGGTCTAGTACATGCTGTGGTTTTCTAGTTCTATTCCTCTTTAACATTTAAAAAAAATTTTTTTAATGTTTATTTACTTCTGAAAGGGAGAGAGGGAGAGACAGAGAGATGGGGAGAGACACCACGAGCCGGGGAGGGGCAGAGAGAGAGGGAGGCACAGAATCCAAAGCAGGCTCCAGGCTCTGAGCTGTCAGCACATAGCCCAGCACGGGGCTTGAACCCATGAACCCTGAGATCATGACCTGAGCCGAAATCGGAAGTCCGACGCCTACCCAACTGAGCCACCCAGGCACCCCTCCTCTTTAACATTTTTATCTAGAACTTCTCTTTTCTTTGCCCTATGGTCCCAGCCTTAGTTAATTTTTATTCTACTCCTGGAAGTTTCTCCTCAGTGTCAGACTCTGCTATTCAGTTAGTGTCGAAGTGCTTGGGGCCCGGACCACTCTAGCCGTGACCAGCATACTTGGTCTCCTACACTCATCAGTGAATTGGAGATTGCACAGACTCCCTGCATGTTTCAGCTCCTGGTCTCAGATTCACATGTTCAGTGTTGTATGCAATACTTATTGGCTATTCTCAGTTTGCTAGCAGTCAAGCAAACTGCTCTCCTTCTCTGCTGTGTGCCTGATTTAATATGAATCTTGGTGCTGTTGAATTTTCCTACTTGTATATCTTTTAGAGTTCATGGGGATTCCTTGCTACTGAGTTTTGTTCTATATGGTTGCTGTGGGACTTTGGTTAGCTATCCTACCACAGTTTCTGTGTGGGATTCAATGTTGTTATGCTACCAGATATCTTCCTAGATTCCTCATCCTTGACCACACATGTTTTTCAGAAAATGGAGTGAAAACCAACCCACATATCTGGTTGAATGAGATTACCTAGTGGTAAATATCTGAACTCACATTTGTACAGGATATAAGATTCCACACTGCTCCATTTTTTTAAAAAAAATCCCCCCCCTGTCTGCAGAGTCCTCACGTGGCAGTGGAAATTATATCAGTTTTTGTAATAGCAGAGGCTCTTCAGTCAAGTGGAAAAGTCACAAGTATTCCATGTCATATATAATGAGTGAAATTTCAATAAGTAGCAACAAAGCAAATGTGTATAGGTTCAAAATGGTGAGAACAGAAGCTAAAGAGACATTGAAGAGAGGAGTGTAGAGTGAGAAGCACATAAAGAAGGGGATGTAGGATGGAGTCAGAAGGATTCTGAATAACATACCAAAGTCTGAACTTGCTAGCAAAAACTTTTGAGAAAGGGATTGCTGGGTTTTTTTTTACTTATGTTTTAACAAGATGACATTGGCGGTAGTGTAAAGGATGGTGTGAAGAAGTAGCAGGGGAACTAAGGCCACTGTCATAAAATTCAATATATTTGAGTGCTTGAAGTAGAGAGAGGGAATCATTTGATACAGGTAAAACGGTTTCAAAACTAAGCATTATTTTTACTTTAGTAAAAGTGGCACAAATCATAAAAAAAAACATTAGGCTAGAGGGAAGGTCTCACAGTCAATGGAAAAAGAAAATCATCCAATGTGTTATCTATGCTGGAATATAAAAACCCACCAGTTGATAATAAATTGGTACAGCCACCATGGAAAACAGTATGGAGGTTTCTCAGAAAACTAAAACTAGAACTACCATATGATCTGGCAATTCCACTTTTGGGAATAAATCTAAAGGAAATAAAAACACTATGTTGAAGAGATCTGAGCCTGCATGTTCATAGCGGTATTATTTACGATAGCTGTTATAAATATGGAAACAACTTAAGTATCCACAGACAGATGAATGGATAAAGAAGTTGTGATATATACACATATCACATATATCACGTGTGTGTGTGTGTGTGTGTGTGTGTGTGTGTGTGTGTGTAATCCAGCCATAAAAAAGAAGAAAATCATGCCATTTGAGACATCATGGATGGTCCTAAGTGCATTATGCTAAGTGAAAGAAGTCAGACAAAGACAAATATTGTATGATCTCACTTATACATGAGAGGTGGGGGGATGGGGAGGGGGAAATAGGTGAAGATGACCAAAAGGTACAAACTCCCAATTATAAGATGAATAAATACTAGGGAGTTTATGTACAACATGATGACTATAGTTAACACTATTGCTTGGCATATTTGAAAGTTGTTAAGAGAGTAGATCCTAAAAGTTCTCACCATAGGGAAAAAAAACCCTTTATTTTCTTTTTATTTATTTTGGTATCCATATGAGATGATGGATGTTAGCTAAAATTATTGTGGTAATCACTTTACAATATATGTAAGTCAAACATTATGCTATATATCAATTATCTCAGTGAAACTGGAAAAAACCCTACCAGTTAATGTCTCTCAGAGAGGAAAGCTATAATGGAAAGTTACCTTCCATCACAGCCTATGTAAAACACAGAAACCTTAATTCTTCTGGGGAAATCACTCACATTTACCATTAAGAGAAACTCTAGGTAAGAATAAAAGGTGAAGTATTTTCTACTATGTTTGCTTGTTTAGAAACAATTAGCTGTTTCTGGAAGAGCAGAGATTCAATGGAAAAGTGGTTAGATGAGCAGGAATATAAACTAGTGTTGCAGGATTTTTTTTACCTCAATACCCAGGGTTCGTTGTCTTGCCGCTTCGAAGAATGAAGAAGTGGACACAGAATAAAATAAACAGCAGGCCAAAGTTTATTAGAGTATAAAATAAGGAAGTGAGAATAGTATGAAAACTCTCTTTATAGAGAGGGGGTATTCGAAAGTTAATGCCAGCACACTGCAGGCAAAGGACTCCACCATTTTATAGGGTTTTGGTCAGCCCCTTTCCTTCCCCCTTGGTCCTTCTCAAGTCCTACCCTTATTGGCTAGATAACCCTAAAGGGTTAGTCATTCCTTTTTGATTTGACTTGGTTCCATTGTATGAGGGGTGGTCAATGGCCATACCATTCCTTGTGGGTCATTTTTTTGTTTTGTTTTGTTTTTAATTTGTGAATCAATTTACAATTTTTTTTAATATTTATTTATTTATTTATTTATTTATTTAAATATAATTTATTGTCAAATTGGTTTCCTGGGTGGGTCATATGTTTTAAGGCCTACTTATTTTTAGTCAGATCTTCTGTTTGTCAATTTTCTGAGGGAAACCTGAGGTGGAGTAGATGGCGTCTGAGTAGATGGCGTCTGTTACATTCTTAAGAGGAACTTTATGCCTGAGGGGTTTGCTCAAGGTCAGATGCTCCCAGAAGAAATGTTTTAAAAATATGTGTTTCTCCCCACCCAGGGACCTTCAAGCCCTACCATTTCCCTTTCTGCCTACTGAATCCTATCTTCCCTATCATACTAGGGAGCCTCAGTCAGGGGACTGAACTTTTAAAAATAATAAGTACTGCAGCAGATTTTGTGGCTGCTCTGCCCAATGTCCTCTCAGCTCATCTCCAGGTATATGTGCGGAACTCGGGGACGGTTTGCATGCGCTCGGATGGCACCCATTACAGATACCAGCCTCTTTCTGCTTTCCTCCCTGAGGGCTTTCTTTGAAAACTCTTTTACTGCTGGAAAGCTTAAAGATCCCCTTTCTCAGCTCAAGCTCAGGACCACCTGGAACTGCCCAGTATTCAATACTGAGAGGACACTCCTCAGCCAGAGAGAGACAACAATCAGCAGATGAGCACCCCAGCTTTTCCATTTCTTGGTGGTAAACTCTAAGCTGCATTCTATAAGGTTTCTCAGAGGTTCTCAGCAAGAC
Source organism: Prionailurus viverrinus (assembly GCF_022837055.1). Taxonomy (NCBI): domain Eukaryota; kingdom Metazoa; phylum Chordata; class Mammalia; order Carnivora; family Felidae; genus Prionailurus; species Prionailurus viverrinus. The sequence goes on from NC_062572.1 coordinate 51,015,309, forward strand.
TGAGCCCCAGTCACCCACAGTCCACCCAACTATCCCCCTATTATTAGCTTTCTTCTTTGCATGTCCCATTCATCTCACTTCCTTCTTGTGTTTCCTGGGACCACTTTTCAAATATATCACCTGTACCCAAGTCTTTGTCTTAGCCTTCTTTGAGACAACCCAAATGATGACCAGTAAACATTTTCATCTTTTAAATTCCTCCCGAATTGTTTTACCTCCTGTTTCTAAGTTCCACTGCAAACTTCCTGGCATCTAGAGCTGATCTATAGTGCTTAATAGAATTTTCCCCTCAGTGTAGCAGCTGCATTTTTTCCATCCATGGTGCCTAGCCTATTTCCTGGCATAGAGCGGCTGGTTATTAAATAATTGTGGAATGAATAAAGGAAAGAAGTTCCCACAGGCATGCCAAACTATCAGGGAAATCTAGCAACAACCAACCAGAGGATGTTTATGCAGGAGTAGGGCATCAGGAAGTGACAGAAATCTCAGGAAGCAGGTAATTGCATCAGTCAAAAATAAATAGCAAGAAGACGCAGAGACAAAAATTCAGGAACAAGATTCTTTCTCCAAAGAAAATAATGGCTCATAAGAAAATGCTCAATTTCAGAGTGGGATGGAGATGATGAAGCCTCGTCATAGTATTCATTTAATCCTTATAATAGTCATATAATACAGGTATTATTTGCTTCACTGAATGGATAAGAAAAATAAACCCTAGAAAAGTAAATAAAAGTGGACCAAGCTTATATAGTAAGTAGTGATTGGAGATCAAGAGACTGGTCACCTGGTGGTGTCCTAGCTGTAATTACTAGAAGTCACAACTCCTAGGACTCACAGGGATTCCTATTTTGACCATTCAGGCACTAATGTTACACCTTGTGCTCCAGGTCCACTAGGGGAAGCTGAGCCTCATGTGGAAGAATCCTGTCAAGGCAGGACAGGTGAGTAGACCAGCTCTTCCTGAAGAAAGAGAATAATAATTTGGGCCATCATATCTGTTTTGGAATTCAAAGTCTTACTGTTTCTTTGAAACAATGGAAGGAATGCCCTGACAGTGTCACAGATGACCAATTTGAACAGAATTTTTAAAAATACTAATAAAGAGGCATGCACTATTCTTTTTTCCCTCTTCTTCTCTTTTGTTCTGTATTACTGAACATAATTCCCTCAATTTTAATGGAAGTGAACTCTCTCTTCTTAAATCAGTGTTCTCTCTCTCTAGGATTCAAAATTGCAGTGCTGTTTTGGAGCCATCATTTTGCCTCCATAGTAGCAATTTCCCTAAATCTTTGCCTTGTGGCCTCAGTGAATGCATTTGGCAGGAGGAGCAGGCTGATAGAAAAAGGGAGAGCTTCTGTGAACACAAGTACCTTGGGAAATCAGCAGTGATGTGAAAAGAAATACATAAAAACCATCCACCACAGTATACCTTTTTTTAATGGGACTTCATTAAAAGTATATATTTTTTTAAAGTTTGCCTCGGCATGGCAGTGGGTTTCTACAGAGGAAGTTTTGAGGGCACTTAGAAATTTCTTTTCACGTCTCTTCTTTTTTTTTTTTTTTTTTTTTTATTTAATTTTTTTTTTCAACGTTTTATTTTATTTTTGGGACAGAGAGAGACAGAGCATGAACGGGGGAGGGGCAGAGAGAGAGGGAGACACAGAATCGGAAACAGGCTCCAGGCTCCGAGCCATCGGCCCAGAGCCTGACGCGGGGCTCGAACTCACGGACCGCGAGATCGTGACCTGGTTGAAGTCGGACACTTAACCGACTGCGCCACCCAGGCGCCCCTCACGTCTCTTCTTTTTAATTCACTCACTACAAGCTTTGATAGAGAAAAGGAGAGTAACTGCTGGTTCATATTAACTTTGTAGAAGGTTTTATATCATTTGCCATTGATTTTCTAGAAACTTTAGATTCAAGGCCTGATTCATGAAATGAGAAGTTGAGTGATCAGAAGAGTGGGCCCAGCATGAGCTGCCTTTAAGGGCATTGTACCCAAAGAGGTGTGCATCCTGGGATGTTCTAGAACACACAGCCTTTACCAATACCTCAGCTCAGGGGAGGGTCCTGAATCCAAGGAATGTCTGGCACAGAGATGGCCCTCAGTGTGTGTCTAATGAATGGATGAGTATCTAGTGCAAGCAAAACCCCTAAACTCAAGAAACAGAGCCAGAATCCAATAATGGGAATTACAAACAATAAACACAGGGGATTTTAAACACAGCAAACATTGGCTGCAACAGGACAGAGATTTTTTGTACAGTAGTAGAAGAAATATTTCATATATGGAATGAAGTCAGTGTGAGAAGGACTTTAACTGCTGGAAAGAGGAGATTTCACTTTAACCTACAGGCAATGGAACACTAGTAAAGATTTTTACAATAGTGATATCAAAGTAGTTCTTTAAGATGACTTAGAAGTGAAGGAAAGGAAATATGGGCATAGCAACAAGTCAGGAGTCTAGCTCGCACAAGAGAATGTAGTAGTCAGGAGCATATGCCTCAGAGTCAGAGATCTGGAATTGCATTCCAGATGTGCAATCCACTATTTGTGAGACCTTCTGTGTCTACTTCTTCACACATCATTTTTCTCATCTGCGTGGGTATAATCCATTAATTCACTCCGTATTTTTGAGTTCACCCTTTTGTCCGTTTCTGCTCTAGAATCTGAGCAAACAGGTATAGGTATAAATTGGATGGCTTACTCATGTAAGTCATTTTGAAGAATGACCTTAAAGTTTAGAGGTAAAAAGGGGAGGATACAAACAGTAAGAAGATGAACATACAATTAGTAGAATTAGTGTAAATATGTTAAGACAAGAATGAGTTGGGCACACACACTTAGGGATCTGAAGGAAGGTCAGGATGTGCTTGTGGGTAAGGGGGACAGTGACATGAGAAGAGGGCAGATGGCTAGGTAAGGATCAAATAATGGAGAGGGTCACAAGCTAGGCTAAGAGTAATAGATATATTTTAAACAGGATGAGAAATGTAGAGAGTGTTTTTGTAGCTCACTATTGCTGAGTAGAAAGTGGGTTGTCATGGGACATGGGTCAGAGCTGGGGACTAGTTTTAAGCTACAGCAGACATCTGGCAAAGAGGTGATGGTGCCCTTGAATGGGACTGATAATGAAGAACAAAGGGAGAAGCATAGATTTGGGAAATGTTCAGGAGATAGAATCAGTAGGACTTGCTGAGAAATTGAGTTTGGACAGTAATGGAAGGCAAGGAATCCAAGATAATCCCTACATTTCTGGCTGAAACAACTGCCTATAAGGTTGTGTGTTTGGTTTTGTTATCGTTGTTATTGTTTGTAAGGTAAGTACAAGATGGGGAGAAGCAAGTTGACAAATCAAGAGCATTTTTGCAATTTTAGTTTATAGTGTATATTAGACATCAAAGTGGAGATGCTAAATGATATGGTCTGCCTGAACCTCACTCCAGAGAGAGGTCAAGTCTAGAAATAAAGATTTAGCAGTCATCACACATAGGTGATATTAAATCCATGGGATTGGATGAAGTCCCTAGAGGTATAAAGAAAGGTAAATGAGACTGTCCAAATACAGTGGATTGGCTAACAATGTCCTTTCCAGACACCTAATGTGTCTTCCTGCGCTGCAGAGCCTGAAAAACCAATGACTATGTTTCCCACTCCCTTCAGTTGGGTTCCAGGTGGGATTTCAGTTCCACCAATCTGATGTGCTTGTTCAAGTACGGAGTTTAGAACTGAGATATGTGAGGAGGGAGGTAGGACCTGGGCATCATTTTGTGAGGACTGAAATTACTGTGGTTCTGCAGTCAGCAGCTATAGTGACAGCTTCCCAACTCTGAAAGCAACCGCTAATTCTACAGTTTGCTTGTCATACTAGGGATGGTAGCATTCTCGGAAACTCAGTTCCTCAGTGAGAGTCCTTTCTGGAAGCTCAGACAAACATTGCTTTCCTTAGCTCACTTAAAATGATGTAAGGTATTTAACCCCCCACTTAAAAGAAGACATCTTTCTGCTTAAACTAGCCAGAGTGCATTCTGTTCTGACCCAGTCCATGCCTTGGCTCATCCTTGCATTACTTCAGCATCAAAGGTTCAAAAGAAGGGGAGAAATCAGTGATTTAGAAGGCAGGAACGACTGAGAAGGAATAAATAAGAAGAAAACTAAAAGTGTGATGTCATGGGAAATGGGTAAAATACGTTTTTTTTTTTTTTTCTAGAATATCATTTAATGCTGAGTGGTCAGCTTAGAACTGAGTGATAAAGTGCAAAAGATGGCAAAAAGATCATTGGTGAGCTTGTAAAGAATCTTCCTGGAGTAAGGGAAGTAAACAACACAGGGAATGATTTAAAATTGAACATGATCTAAATAAATGGATTTAGTACCTACAGGTGACTTTTAAAGATGCTTTAATGTAAAAGGGTTAGAAAACTGGGGAAGTATTGAGCAGAATAGGTGTTACATGATATTTGTTTCCTTGTCTGTTCATTTTAGAGACAGGAGCTACACAGCACACCTGTAGGCTGATTGTAGCCTCCTCTCCAGAAAAGAAGATGGATGATGTGTGAGAGAGGAGATGATTGTAGGAGCAAAGTATTTGGGAACAAAAATACTTTGGTTAATCTGGTCACTTTTCTTTTCTCAGCGAACTATGAGGTAGTCATTAGCTGATAATGAGTTGGGGTTGTAAGGTGGAAATGTTTTGAGGGAAAGTAAAGGTATGCAATGGTAGTTTTGTTGAGTAGTGATAGCAACAAACTAAAAAAAGAGCTATAGACAACTCATTTAAATCTCAGGCCATGAATTTTCACTGACGTTGGTCTGCATGGTTATGTGTTGTTGTTGTTGTTGTTGTTGTTGTTGTTGTTTTCCAACAATGTTTGTTTAGCTGCTTGCATGCAGGCACAAAATAGGCTGACAGTAGCATTTAAGCAATATCCAGGCTTAACCAGATAATACAGTGGAAGGAGAGGGTTATGAATATTTATAAGGGAGTGATTATAATTGTGGAATGTGGAATCTAAGTTAGGTAAAGAGCAGTGTGGGAAAACAAAATGAGAAATTGATGGTGAGAAATTTACAGGTTCAACAGATGATGCACTGATGAAGTTGAAGACTGATTGGAAATGATAAAGTAGGTGAACTGTTTAGAGGAGGGGATAGTTGAAATTGAGGTTTCAGAATCAGAGAAGTTACTTATGTCAAGGTGAAGGGTTTGACCATGAAAATAGGTGGCTGAAATGGAGCAGAGAGACAATGGCATTGGCTAGATTATTCATTAGGGTGTTGAAGTTATCAGAAATGGTGATAGGAGAAGCAGTGGAAAGCATGGAGTGATCCAGGGTGAAGATCATCAGTAAATGAGCAGGAGTAACCGGGGTCAGTAGATGATTATAGCCAGGCAAGATGTTGGGTAGTTTCCTCCTTCTTTCTCACCCAACATCTATGCCAACTCAGAAAGAGGAAGAATATCAACAACTACCTAGTAGAATAGTTCTGAACATTACATGAGATAACATATATTAAGTACCTAAAAAATCTGCCAATTTAATCTGTGATTTAATGTATTTTTATGGTCATTATGAATAAATCAACCTACACTAACAAAATGTCTAATATATAGTGGTCATGGTGTTGGATGTTATTCACTTTTATTTTTTCTTTCTTTCTTTATTTGACCTAGAATCAAACATTAAGGCTTCTGGACAAGACCTTGAAAGTCACTTCATCAAAGGTCCTCAAATTAGACAAAGATTAGAAAGATACATAAAAAGTACCCAAGAAGCTTATTAAATATATAAACTCCAGGCCTCCATTCTGGATCATTCTAATTCTTTACATCTGCAGTGACACCTGGGAATCTGTGTTTTTAATAAGCTCTCTAAAAGATTCTGATACAATGCCAAGTTTAGGAACCACTGCTGAGCATCTGTTTGTACCGGTGAGGAAACTGGAGGTCAAGATCACAAAGCTGGTAATCAACATCGTTAGGACTTTTACCCACAAGCCCTATTTCCAAGCCCAGGAATTAGATCCTGAAAGATAGTGGCACATCGATGCACTGGGATGGAAAGTAGAATCAAATATTATACCCATTTTCTTTGTCTTCTGCCTAGGTGGATACACTGAGAATAGCCATGGCAAGAGAAATTCGTCTAGGCAACAAACCAACTATGATAGCAAAGTAGGTAGTATGATTCTATGCCACCAATCAAATGAGATATATAACAAATGTGTCAGAAAGACGGTATGTAAAGTAGAGGGTGCAAATAACAATGATGTGAACTGATAGTTGTTACAATAATCCAGAGTTATAACTATGGTGGTGAAAGTACCATAGGGTGGTAGACACAAATTTAAAAAAAAAGTTTAGAGGAAAAATGACAGGTATTTTGACTCAGTATCAGTCTATGAGATGGACAAAGTCCATATGTGAAAATCGAGTCAAATAACAGGCAACCTTCCCTCCTAGTGAGGTGATTTCAAACCCTGTCTGCATATCAGGATCATGTCCTTGGTATTCTGAGTTAATTGATAGGACTCACTATGAATTTGAGATACATATTTAGCAAACAGGAATCTTAAAGTATTTCTATTTTGTAAAAGCTCTTGAAATGATCAGGTTTTAGCTTACAAGTGTATCCTCAAGATACTACAACCCTGATATATATATGATACATATATATCGTATGATACATATATATACATATGTATATATGTGTCATATATATATGTATCATATGAGATATATATATATATATATATATATATATGTATATATATCCCAGCTCTATAGCAGTATTAGGAGATCAAAAATGGATTCCAGTGGACTGTCATTAAAGAAAATAGTAGCTGCTTCACTAAGTGCTATCACCATGGCAAGTGGTTTCAAACAAAATAGTGTGAAAATAGTCACCATGTAGCTGTACTTTAAAGTTAAGAACTGAATACTACCTATAGGATATGTTGCCTCTCTCCAAAGAGGACAGAACACTTTTCTGTGAACTACTACTAATAGGGTAGGCAATGATATTGCACATAAAGGTCCTTATTCTTCTCCAGTATTCTTACTGAATATACAATAGCAGCAAACTACATTGTCTGTCAAACATGCCAAATGATGACAGCTCAGTATGTTATCCAAGTTCACTTTATATATTATTTTCTTGCTTTGCTAGACAAAGAAAATTATTGTAACTGGGAGAAACAGGTACAGAGAAGAATTATGACTCTCTATACACTCTTATTTTTTAATTTACAAGTAGAGAAACTTTAGGCAGAGACAAGGATGTCTAAGATAGCTCTAGGACATTATACAATTGAGATGGAACACTTTGGCCTTCTCTGGAGATGAATGATGGGTTCCTCCAAATGTTGCTTATGACCTAAGGCTTTATTTCAGTATAAATAAGGAAGATGCCTCTAGAAACAGTGTGTGAGGTAAATCTTCCCTAAGAACGAAAGATGCTAAGACTGGGAAGGAGGAAGCCTTAAGTGGCTATAACTTTTACATGTACCCAATTATCTCTAATAATGAAAATGCCTAAAGCCTGAGAAAGTGAGATGCCATTGTCCTAATCAGTGCCATAGATGCTATCCACATAGAGACTTTGATTTTGAGTTCTAGCTCTGAGAAGTTTCTCCAAAGAGCTGCTGTTGGCTGGGACCGCACAGACCATGGAAGATAGGCAATTTTTGAAAGACTGAATTAGGCACACACGATATTCTGTTTCACTCTTATTTGGCTTCATTCTTTGTGTTCCTGCTTTGCATAAATCAGAATGTTCAAGATAGGAGAGGCATTTCAATATGGCAGCATAAGAAGATCCTGAATTTACCTCCCTCCATGGACACAACAAACCTGCAGCTATATATGGAACAATTCCATTTGAAAAGAATCTGAGAATCATCTAAATATCTACTCCATAACAGAGTATAAAAGGGCCACATTGAGACAGGAGGAGAGGCAGCAATGTGGTCTTGCCAAAAACCACACCCCTTGTATGGCAAGTCATCATCGGAAGGGGTCTCACAAATACAGAACTCCTCCTTGAGGAATGAGGGGTCTGTGCCCCACATCAGGCACCCCAAGCCTTGGGACTTACACCAGAAGGAAAAGCCCCCAAACATCTGACTTTGAAAACCAAAGGGACTTGTGTACAGGAAAACCAAGGATTGTAGGAAACAAAGATTTCACTCTTGAAGAGTTTGAGTGCAAACCCGCTTGCCCCAGGACCCAGACAGAAGCAGCAGTTTAAAAAGAGCCTAGACTATATGTGAAGGAGGTTCGTTTGCTAATCTTAAAGTATCTGCAAGAGGGGCAAAATCCTGTTGGGACCCTCTACATGGATGGAGGTGCTGGTAGGTGCCATTTTTGTTTTCTCTCTTTACCTTGCTAGTGCCGTCACTGGTGCGTGCCATTTTTGCACTCTCACCCTATCTTGCCAGCACCTGCCTACCCACACCACCACCATGTCCCTTCCAGAGGCAGTGAACAAACATCTCCACCCCCCACCCTTGCATTGCTGCCATGATTTTCTCAAAGGTGGGAAAGTACCCCACCTCCATGTACAGAGACATGGGCTCAGAGGTGGCAGGCAGGAACCTTGTATCCCCACATCACTGCTGTGGCCCTTCCCAGAGATGGTGGTTGAGTGAACCCAAAAAGACCCACCTCAAGACACATTATAATTAAAATGTCAAAAGTTAAACATAAAGAGAGAAACTTAAAAGCAGCTAGACAAAAACAACTTATTACCCACAAGGGAACCCCTTTAAGACTATAAGCAGATTTCTCAGCAGAAACGTTGCAGGCCAGAAGGGAGTGGCATGATATATTATACATGCTAAAAGGAAAACAAACTTCCAAACAAGAATACTTTACCCAGCAAGGTTATTCAGAATTGAGGGAGAGATAAAGAGTTTTCCAGACAAGCAAAAGCTAAGGGAGTTTATCACCACTAAACTGGCCCTATAAGAAATGTTAAAGGGTCTTTAAGCTGAAAAGAAAGGGTGCCGATTAGTAATAAGAAATCATATCAAAGTAAAAATCTGGGAAAGGTAACTATGTAATAAAGGAAGTGGATTTAATTATTTATAAAGCTAGTATGAAGGTTAAAAAACATAAGTAGTAAGAATAACTATAACTAAAATAATCAAAGGATACACAAAATAAAAAGATGCAAAATGTGACATCAAAAACATAATGAGTACAAACTTCATTTGCATATATATATATATATATATATATATATGTAAGCTGTTACATGTGGACACACAAAAGGTAACAAGAAAGGAATCTAAGCCTCACACTATAGAAAGTCATCAATCCACAAGGAAAGAAAGCAAAAGAAGGAGGAACAGAGAGGAACTACAAAACAGAAAACAATTAACAAAGTGACAGTAATGACTTTAAATGTAAATGGACTAAATTCAATCAAAAGACAGAGTGGTGGGGGTGCCCGGGTGGCTCAGTAGGTTGAGCTTCCAACGCTTGATTTTACCTCAGTTTGTGGGATCAAGCCCCACATCAAGTCTCTGTGCTGACAGTGCGAAGCCTGTTTAGGATTCTCTCTCTCTCCCCCTCTCTCTCTGCCCCTCCTGTGCATGCAATCAACCAACCAACCAATCAATCAATCAATCAATAAAAAGACAGTGTGGTGGAATGGATAAATAAAAAAAAAAAGACCCATGTATATGTTGCATCAAGACTCATCTCAGATCTAAGGATACACACAGATTTTTTTTTCTTTTTTTTTTTAATTTTTTTTTTTTTCAACGTTTATTTATTTTTGGGACAGAGAGAGACAGAGCATGAATGGGGGAGGGGCAGAGAGGGAGACACAGAATCAGAAACAGGCTCCAGGCTCTGAGCTGTCAGCACAGAGCCCGACGCGGGGCTCGAACTCACGGACCACGAGATCGTGACCTGGCTGAAGTCGGACGCTTAACCGACTGCGCCACCCAGGCGCCCCGAGTTGTTTATGTATTTTGAATAGAAGGCCTTTATCAGAATAGTGTTTTGCAAATATTTTCTGCAAGAGTGCAACTTGCCTTTTTATCTTAACAATGATTTTCAAAGAGCAGAACTTATTAATTTCAACAAAGTCCAATTTGTCAGCATTTTATTATAGTTTATACTTTTTTGTATCCCATCTAAAACAAACAAACAAACAAACAAACAAACAAAAAAGCCAAAAAACCTTCACCTAGCCTAAAATCAAAAAGTGTCTTTTATGATTTTTGATAGAAGTGTCATAGTTTTAGTTTTGCATTTGGGTCTATGATGCATTTTTGAGTCAATTTTTATAAGTGGTATGAAGTATGTATGGGTCAGGATTTTTGTTTTGGCATATGGATACCCAATTGTTCCAGGAATATTTGTTGAAAATGCTATCATTTGTTTGTTGACTTGCTTCAGCCCATTTGTCAAAATTCAGTTAATCATACATGTATTGGTCTATTTCTAGGCTCTCTGCTCCACTCCACTGATCTATGGGTCTATCCTTTGTTAATAACATTCTTTCTTGATTACTATAGCTTTATAGCAAATACTGAAATCAGGTGGTGTAAGTCTGATACCGTTGTTGTTCTTTTGTTTGGGTTGTTCAAAGTTCTTTACTTTTCCATATAAATTTTAGAATTAGCTTGTTGATTTTTTCAAAAAGTCTTGCTGGTATTTTTATTGGAATTCTGCTGATTCTATATATCAATTTGGGAGAGTGCTGACATATATAACACTCTTCAGTTTCAGGTAATGAGGCTGGTATATCTCATCTTTTATTTAGGTTTTATTGGGCTTCTCTCAATATTTTATATTTTTCAATATACAAACTTCCACATCTTTTATTGGATTTATCCTTAAGTGTGTTTTTTTGGGGGGTGCTATTTTATTTTATTTTTTTAAAAAAATATTTTTAACGTTTATTTATTTTTGAGACAGAGAGAGACAGAGCATGAACGGGGGAGGGTCAGAGAGAGGGAGACACAGAATCTGAAACAGGCTCCAAGCTCTGAGCTGTCAGCACAGAGCCCGACGCGGGGCTCGAACTCACGGACCGCGAGATTATGACCTGAGCCGAAGTTGACCGCTTAATCGACTGAGCCACCCAGGCGCCCCGGGGGGTGCTGTTTTAAATGGATTTTTTAAAACACTACAATTTGCAATTTTTATAATTGAAAATTGTAATTATTTATAATTAGTAATTAATTAGCATATAGAAATATAATAGAGAATTGTTTTCATTGATTACTTTTTATTTTTTTATTCTTCAACTTTGCTGTACTCATGTAATAGATCTAGTAGTATTTTTGTATAATTTTTTATTTGCATTTTATTCCTTACATATATGATAAGAAATTCCTTGCTAAGTCAGTATTAGATCAGATATACTTATATATTTTATATATATATATATATATATTAATTCATACAAAATATATGTTATCGTATGCTCTGAGTTGAGGATCTGATTTGGCTTTTTCCTAAGTAATAACCCAATTATCTTAGTATCATTAATTCCATAATCTTTTTTTTTCTAATGAATTGATACCAACTTTATTTTAAGTTGTTACAAATGTTCTGTATTCTTCTCTACTAATCCATTATTATTTTAGCAAAGCAAACAGTGTGGAATAATCTGAGTTCAGATCTGCTATTGCCACTGTCACATTAGCTTGAACAAGTCACTTAACCTCTGTGAGCCTCATGTGACTGAATACTGGTAAATTGTGGACAAGCAGACTTCCAGAAACGTTCTTCACAGGAAAGGGAGATTTTCCCCCTTTCCACCTACCCTCCTTATTCCAGAATGAAATCTATAAAATATGGCCAGATATCTAGAACCTTCTTGGACCATGTGGTGAGGATGTATGTGAAGATCTAGGGTGGTGCAGTAAAAACAAAAGAAGCCTGGTGTCTCATGATAATGGAGCTGCCCTGAACTGTTTCTCTCTGGACATCTGTGTGAGACACTAAAGCTTTGCTTCTTTAACACACTGTACTACAATTTATATTACTCACAGGATTTCTCATTTTCAATGATATATTTGAATCCCAAATTCAAGAAAGAATGTTTATTTGCATGCTTAAGTATTTTGAGCTTAAGGTCTTTTGCATTAAGAATAAAAAATAAGTCTCTCATTGTCTATCAATTCTAGTCTGCAAAACCAATATTTGCTCCTTTGAATCAGGTTGTTATCAATTAACATGTTAGTAATTGGTGCAACTTTGAAAGGAAAGATGAATAGAATCTTAACCATCAAACAGAGAAAAGCACTGGTTTTTGTTTTGTTTTTTTCTGAAACTCCTCTAACATGAATTTCATCTGAAAAAAAGTGTCATTGTTTTAGGTTTAAGTCATAAAAATAGATTAATTGTCAATGAAGAGGGCAAAAGCAGGTAATTCAGTTTCCTGAAAGAGTGTTAATAAATGGAATTTCTGTTTGGCATTTTGCATTGATCACCTACCCACAATAATTAACAATCTTCTTATTTATACTGTATTGAAAATCGAAGCTCAGAATTACTCTATTATTCATTTTTCTTTTTTAATTTTTTTAATGTTTACTTTTGAGAGAGAGAGAGAGAGAGAGACAGAACACAAGCAAGGGAGGGGCAGAGAGAGGTGGAGACACAGAATCTGAAGCAGACTCCAGGCTCCAGGCTCCAAGCTGTCAGCACAGAGCCTGACGCGTGGCTCAAACCCACGGACCACGAGATCATGACCTGAGCCTAAGTCAGATGCTTAACCAGCTGAGCCACCCAAGCATCCCATAATTTTTCTTAATATTAATCTTCAGTCATTATAAACTGCCTTCATATTGTTTTCTAATAAAGTCAGAAGTACCAATTGCACTAAGTGAATCGATTACCTTAACTTCAAGGCATGAATTATTTAAGGGATCAAAGTATTCATGTGCTGCCTTTAGATATAAAGTCCAAATAAGGAAAATAACTAGTCAAATCTTTCTTTACCTCAAGGCTGTTGGCCATACTTTGACCTTCCTGTGGCTGTTACACTGGAGCTTACTCTCCAGGATGGACACCAAGAGCGGATATGAGGTTAGGCTAGAGATAAAGCATCTAGTGCAATGTCCCTCCAAAGGATGCATTTTGGGGGTACTGCTCTCTGATGCTTCTAACATCCTGTGTCAAAGAGAATTTCCACCATTTCTTTTTCACTTGCTAGCCCAAGAAAATATCCTACTAGATAACAATGCATAACTTAAATGCACTTAATTTCTGATGGTACACCATTCTGCATTAGCAGACTCTCCAGAGTGGCACAATGGGAAAGTCCCCTTTTAATAATTTACATGAAATCAGTTTCATGGCAAAGCACTTTTTGTGTGTATTTTCCAGTTAGAAATCTCTGGATCTCCTTTTAGGGATTTAAGTCTTAACATTCATCTTTTTATACCTCACAGAATTTAAGAATATTAAAATTTGTGATTCTAAAACTTGTTCAGCAGTAGACTGTCAAAAGTATTGTGAAAAATCTCAAAGCAAACAGTTGCTCTATGAGTTGATTCACTTCTTGGGCACATGTTGTGTGCTAGATAGTGGGAATAAAATACATAATCTATATTTCATCCCCAACAATCTAGTCTTGGTGTGGAGACACTGGCATGAGAATAATCATCACAATCCCTTGAACATATAGGAGGCCAAGACTAACTGCTTAACGTATCAGGAAAGGCTACACAAGAAATTTTTGATGTTTAATAATGAGAAGGAATTCACCAAGTGGAGGAGATAAACTATGATATCTCCTGGTTCCCCAAGTGATTCCTGAACTCATAAGGCTCTGGTATATCCCAAAGAATATACAGTTGGCTTTGAGCCATCCGAAAGGAAATGGGAAGAAACAAATACTTATTTATCAGGTTCGATGGACAGATAAGAGCTATTTGCTAAGAGTTCTATAAGCATTAACATATGCAATCTTGGTTAAAAAAAACATATAAGCATGTACTATCATCTTCTTTTCACAAATAAAGACACTGAAATTCAGAGACATACAGTATAACATATCTAGTAATTGACAGAACCAGGAGTTTGCCCAACTTTGTGTCATGTAAAAGTGTCACCAAGAGACCAAAATCCTTTCTATACCCATAAATCTGTTTCTGGGTTTTTAAAAATCTTCAGTATGCCCTGAGAGAAGAAAGGTAGGGTGGAACTGAAGTTCCAAAAGGGACAGTATAGCTTAGGGTTTATAGTAGAGTTTTAAAGTCAGACAGTTCTGGGGGACATGGGTGGCTCAGTTGGTTAAGCATCTGACTTCGGCTCACGTCATGATCTTGCAGTTGGTGGGTTCAAACCATGCATCAGGCTCTGTGCTGACAGCTCAGAGCCTGGAGCCTGCTTTGGATTCTGTGTCTCCCTGTCTCTCTGTCCTGCTTGTGCTCTGTCTTTCTCTCTCAAAAATGATTAAACACTATGAAGAAAGAAAAAGAAAAAAGAAAGAAAGAAAGAAAGAAAGAAAGAAAGAAAGAAAGAAAGAAAGAAAAGTCAGACAGTTCTGGGTTTAAGTTCCTGACCATCCTACTCATGAGCTTGGACAAGTTACTTAGCTTCTCTAAAACTCAGTTTCTCTGCAAAATGTGAATACTGAAAACATCCACTTTAAGGCAGTTGTGTGAGAATTACTTCAAAAATGCATACAGAAACACTTGGCTCTACATTTGACACATATATCTACTTAATAAATATCAGCCAAACTCTACTCAAGCAACTGAATATACCCAGAACTATGAAAATTTGTCTGGCTTTCTAACAGAATTCAGATACACAGGAGCTATTATTCCAAATCCCTGTGAAAGAAATCAAGCCTCCCAAAGGACTGTTAGAATTCAGGGGTTCAGCTCAAATCTAGAATTTTAGCTTTAAGTCTGACTAGACGTGTCGTGGAAATTTCTTGACCACCTAACCATTCCTAAAAGTCAAGAGTGGTAAAGAGTGGCCTGGGAGTCAATTGTGAAGTTACAGGTTTTCGGCACCCAGGTGAATGGGAAAACCTGACTGATGGATACTATGAGAGCATCCGGTCACTGCCTTGCATGGACAAGCAGATCCCCTAGAAGCTGAAGCACTGCTTCCAAAACCCCTAACTGGACATCCATTCCATCCAAAAAATCAGGGAAGAGAGCCAAGAATTCTGATTGAACGGCATCTGTTACATGATTGATAGAAATGTCTGAGCACCCCACAGATGGCCACAAAACACCCCGGGGCTTAGTGGCAAGTGACTCTATACAAATCAAAAAGTGTTACATTATTTTTCTGACCCAATATTCTTAGAAAAAAAACGAATATTTATTTCTATTTACAACAGGAACTCTCAGAACTCTTATTGGTAGAAAAGTATAGGATCATGAAAAATGGATATATAGGATCGCTACATATATAGATAGAATTTTAAATCCAATACACTACACAATAGATACATTATATATGTCTATGTATATATTTATGTACATGTATATGTTGTATATACACACAATTTTACATGCCAGTATCACCTTGTGTTCTTTTGATTCTTTGGCTATTTTTTTGCTCAAAATAAACCTTACATCTAAATATCAGTATAATTAAGCTAGTGATTTGCTTTATATAGGTGCTTAATTGCTTTAATGATATCAGATGGATTACAATGAGAATAAAACCAGGAAAAACCATTAAGTGACACAGGTGCCTGGTTTGCTTAAGCATGGAGTCCTCCAGGCCCGCGTGCGTTGTAATATGCACTGCCTTTCAATCTGCTTCAATCATTTGAAGCATTTAGTAAGTGTAGCTGAAAGGAAACTTAGATCATACGATTTAATCTCTCATTTTAGAGTTGAGAAAAACGACACCCAGAGGGGTTGTTAGTTGCTTAAGGTAACCACATTAATTAACAACTTTGCTAGAAACAGAAACTTTTACAATATCCAGCTCCTCAGGAAACATTCCTAACTCTGTAAACTTTTGAATAACTTGAATAAAAGGCTTAGCCACAAAGCGAACTCAAAAATCCACAAATTTTTAACTCATACACCTTAACCATCAGAAAGACTTTTTTTTCCCTTAAATGTTGTATTAACATTGGCATTTGGTTTGAACACTAATTGAGTCCTACTTTTTTGAGTAACACACTTTCAGAAATGCCTATGAAGTTTATGATACATCTGCTTATATAATTTAACAAGTGCTTCAAATTCTGTGTTGTCATAAAGTTTTCATAGCAAACTTTCAGTCTCTTTTACCTTTTTCATTTTACTTTGTAACTTTCTGGGTGATGGTCACCCATAAGCAATTTGCATACCATCCAGTTTCCCTTTTATGCACTAGACTAGTAAGCCAAGCATCTTCTTTGTAACTGTAGCTCATTACTTGCTTAATAATTAAATAAAACATTTAATTTAATAAAATAAGTTATTTAACAACTATCTATCTCACCACTAGACTGCAAGCCCATTCAGGGAAACCAAAGATTCCTTTATGCCTTGTACAAAGCCCTGCACATAATTGGGTATAAATAAATATTTTTTGATGAATGAATGGAATACAGACTGATTTTATTATTAGTCTCAGGGAAAAGATATAGAAATATAGAACCTATACTTTGTCACTGATCAAATGCCTCAAATGTTTCCCAGTAGATGTGATATGTTTGGAAATACAGCATTTTTTTCTGTTATGTGTTATTAAAACTGTCATGAAGACAAAGGAATAGCTGAGATTTGATTAAACTTGTTGTTTAATAGTATTGTCAGGGTTTAAGTCTACCCTGCTAAAGGTGATACTTTTCTACCAGTTTCACTACATAAAATTGGAGAATAGCCTAGGGTATACTTGCAAATAACCATCTCTTTGTTGCTCTAACCTTTGTGTTCCAAAGGACTGCCATGTGACTGAGTAGACAGTGGAAGAGGAAGATTGAGTTCCTATTCCCAAGCTGAAAACATACGAATGAAGCAAATCAACTTGAGGATGTAGTCATGCCATGTGGCTGTAACCCTGTCATCAATAATATGCATCTTGTCCAGGACTTTAAGAAGGAAACTAGCTAATCTAGAAGGCCTGGAGTTGTAGCTAGAAAGCATCCCATGAAAAAACCAGCACCTGCAGTCAAACCTACAATGTTATTTCAGACAGCGTTCTTTCAGGTGCGTTCTTTCAGACAGCACCTAGCCAAGAGGAAGAGGATAGTAGATTGCATTTGGATTTCCATCTACCTACATCTATCTGATGCCCTGAATCCCCCACTCCCACTGGAAACCCCCTCTCCCTTGCTGGAGGATTAAAGTTCTTTGCTTTACTGATGTTAGTCCCATCCATATGACCAGCATTGAAAGCCAGTGAAATTGAAGCTGAAGTTATGTGCGTCCCAGCTGAGCAGAAGCATGGCTCACTATGTCTCTTCCTTCTTCATGAGATCAGATAGAAGCTGTTCGTTCCACTAGTTGGGATCCTAGAGGAAAGAGGACACGCTGCAAACCTCAAGCAACCCATCACAAACATGTGATTTTAGCATGAAATATAAATTGTTGATTTAAAGCATTGAGATTTGGGGGTTGTTTATTATCACAGCATAATTTTTGGCTGACAGACACACACAGAAAAGCTGATTTTTTATTATGTTCCATACGTTTGAAAAAGATTTTCTCTGAAAGGGTGTAAAACTGGTGGCAGAAGAGACCAAAAAATAAAAAGGAACCACCAAAAAACCAAAAAACCCAGAGATAAACCTGAATGAAAAAATGCCAACAGAAGTTAAAATAAAAATAAGAATGAATCCAAAAGATAGATAGACAGATACAGAGATACAGAATCACAGAGATACATAGATAGATGATAATGTATTGTATCTAGATCGATATAATATATAATACAGATCTATGTATGGATCTAGATATAATACATTATCTATCATCTATCTCTATTATCTATAGATATAATATCTTTTATCTATTAATCTAGAGAAAACAAAAATAAAAAAAACAGAAGAGACTGGAAATTTAGCCACTATATCATACGACTGATAGACAGAACTACAAAATCCTGCCTTTGCCTTTGTTCTGAGAAAAACTACATGATCCAGAGTGACACTGATGTTCTGATGTCATTACTTATGTACCTTGTGCAATGAGTACATCAGCTTACCTAGTGCCCTAACCATGGTTTTTAAAATACCATTTTCTAAAAAAAAAAAAAAAGAAAGCAAACAAAACAAAACAAAACAAAAAACAGGGTTCATTATAGAGGCCTGAAGCATCTTGTAGTACCAGAAATAAAGAAGTGATTAAACAAGAATGGGGGGCCTATAGAAAGAATAGACTGCCAACCTGAGAAAGCTCCCAGTTGTCAAAGTGGAACAATTTGAGGACAAAATAAATAATAATGGCCTTGGATTTTAACTGATAGAATAACAAATTTTCACGAGTGCATAAATAAACAATAGAATCAATAAATATGTAGGGAAGAAAAGACAGCCCTTCCTTACTATAGAATCTGAATTAGTAAGTGTACAAAACAAAAAAAAAATCATTATTAGACAAACACCACAGTAACAATTGTCTAAAACTAGATCCCACTGATGGATATTAAAATTGGTGGACAGATGTTTGAGGAGAAAGATTTGGATAGTATGAAAGTATTAATGTTACAATGGAGAAATCTGGAAAGCAACACCATAACCAAGTGATTAAAATGAATATCATCACTAATAAGACACACCTACATCATGAGCCTCTTGATATGATGCACAGAGAAGTAGATGTCATTTCTATGGTGTTCCTGACAAAAATGCATAAACTCATTCCAGTCACAAGAAAACACCAGGCTCAGTTTGAAGGACACTCATCAAAACAACTGCTCAGTGCTTTTCAAAAGAGAGATTGTGGAAGATAAGCAAGAGTAAGGACTGTCACAGATTGTAGACTAAGGAGAAGAACAATTAAATGCAAGATGGGATCTTGGATAGTATCCTGGAACAGGAAAAAAACATTTTTAAAAATAGTGAAGTTTGAATAGGGTCTGGAGTTTAGTCAATGGAAGTGTAACATGTTAATTTCTTTATTTTGTGTTTTTAAATTTTTTTATGTTTATTTATTTTTGAGAGAGAGACAGAGAGAGCGTGAGCAGGGCAGGGGAAGAGAGAGAGGAAGACAGAATCCAAAGCAGGCTCCAGGCTCTGAGCTGTCAGCACAGAGCCCTATGCAGAGCTTGAACTCATGAACCATTGAACCAAAGTTGGACGCTTAACTGACTGAGCCACCCAGGTGCCCCAATTTCTTGATTTTGATAATTGTACTTTGATTATGTAAAATGTTACCATTAGGGGAAGCTAAGTGGTGAATATACTGGTATTCTCAGTCCACTTTTGCAAATTTCCGTTAGGCTAAACAAGCAGGTCAAAATAAAAAGTTAAAGAAAATATATCCAGAATCTCAATATTTCTCATCACCTTCATTTCTACCACTCTTGGTCTGAGCCTGCTCTTGTGAATTGTTGGACTAGTGTCCTAAATGATTGCCCTACTTCTATGCTGCTCCCCCTAACTCCCCACAGCCATCTCTTGGACACTTGAGACCCAGGTCACTTTGCTGCTCACAATCCTCTAATGACTTGTAACTTCCATCAGAGCAAATCAGTCCTTTCAAAGGCCTACAAAACCCATGAAATCTGACTCCTCATTCTCCTCTAACCTGACTTCCTACTTTTCTCCATTTCATCATATCTTTCCTGCCAACTCGATTCCTTGCTTTCCTTGAACACTCCAGATGCATCATTCCTGCCTTAGAGTCTTGCACAAATTGTTCTCTTAGGAGGTCCTCCCCGCTCGCCTGTCTCCCACCCCCCACCAGTGTCTTATTTTCTAGCTTGGATTGATTGATTGATTGATTTAAGATTAAAGTTTATTTATTTATTTTGAGAGAGAGAGAGAGAGAGAGAGACAGAGAGAGAGAGAGAGCGCACAAGCAGGGGAGGGGCAGAGAGAGAATCTGAAGCAGGCTTGAAGCTGTCAGCACAGAGCCTGTTGTGGAACTCCATCCCCTGAACCATGAGATCATGACATGAGCTGAAATCAACAGTCTGAGCTTCAACCCAGTGAGCCACCCAGGAGCTCTTTTAGCTTGAATTTATATCTCTTCTTCTTGATGGAGCTTTCAGTAATCACCCTATGTAACGGCACAACAGCATCATACCCTCTTCTCCTAGAAAAGGAGGACAGCCTTTCTTTTTTTTCTATAGAATGTCTCATCTTCTAACAAACCAGAGTTTACTTACTAGTTATGTTTACTTTTTCCTATCTATGTCCTTCCTTCCATGGCCCTTCCTTCCAATTTAAGCTCCTTGAAAGAAAACACTTTTGCTTTTTTCACTAATGCATCCTTAGGATCTGAACAATAATAAGTACATAGTGAGTGCCCAGTTTACGATTTCAAGTAGTCTGATTCATTTATCCATTAATATTATAAGTAAAAATTGGAAGGTTAGGCGTTGTGATTAATTCCAACAGATAAATCTTTACAAAGATTTAGGATCTTAGGATCTTTAGATCCTAAGAGTGGCACAATACAATCTCTCTTTTTTTTTTAAAGTGAACAAATATATTCAACCGGATATTTTATTGTTTCATGCAACAGCTCTTGTGGGCTTCTGGGGAATATTTTGATAACCTCTTTAATAAGCTGGATTCTGTGCCATATTACTAAGTAAAATTACTTACAACTAAAGCTAAATGGCCATGATCAATGTCAAGGCATAAATTTAATACTTCTTGCTTGATTTTTATGAATAAGAGTATAGGTCATATGTAGCTGTGTCTCACTAAATTTTATTGGACTATTTGTAGGTTTTATGGACATCAGCAGCAATTGTTTTAGATTTTTTATTTTCTAAAGAAACTACAAACTTTGTTATTTTTCCCAACAGATCCATAAAGGCCATTATTCCTTCCTTGATCCCATGTGGATTGTTAATTGGTGCTATTACACTTCTCAAACGGTTTAGAAACAATAGATACTATGTGCCTTTAACTGGCACTAGGCAAACTTTTTTTGTAAAATCAGCCAAGGTGATGAATATTCTAAATCATTGGGCTAGTTTTTATGAGAGGCTTTGCCTCTTTTCTTCCTCTTCTTTGCTTTCATTTCTTTATCTTTGTCCCTTTTTTGTTTTAATGTACAGGAGGTAATGGGTAAGGGTAATGTTACCTGTTGACAACTCGTTTCTAGCATGCAATCAAGCTTCTAAGCAGCATTGTGTTTTGTTTTCTATTCGTGGTTGGTTGCCCCCTTTAACCTTATCAAAGCAGTTAAATTTCTTCAAACTGTCAACCAGAGCCATGTCAGCATCTTAAAGACAGCCACTGCTGACATGGCTCAGCAAAGCTGAATTGATCTTCCACCCCTTGGGGCACCGCGCACAGCCAGCCTATGCACCACCAACCGGCGCTTGACTTAAAGTTCAACCCTCGTTGTGGGGAAGGCAAGCTGTGCTGCTCCATAGCAGTATTTAAAAGTACTTCTATTTCCATGTGTAACGCTTCAGCTTGTCTTGGGCCTTGGAGGTACCTAGAGGAGTGAAGTTCGAGGAAAGAGATTGAGAGAGACAAAAGTAAATACATACTGTATGTCCTGTGGCTTAAATGATAATCAGACCAGGTACACTCTTGCCAATTCAAATGACATGAAGTGGCAGTAATTGAGTGCTGAGTGCTTTCTTACCAAACTCTCAATACTTTTTCTTCCACCCTTCTCCAAGTTTTCCTTACTTGAATTATTCTGGTCCATACTCCATCATGCTTAAAGGCTTGGAAAGACAAGTTCTTAGAAAGGATTCTCCAAAACAAATACTTCTGCCTCATACATTTTCCTTATTGTGATGACTAGAAACATTTATTATTCTCTAGGATGTCTGGATTTGAGGGGAATAGTTTTCAGTTTCAGTAAGCAGCCACGCTTAACATTTTTTTAAGGGGGCTCCGCAACCAATGTGGGGCTCAAACTCATGATCAAGAGTTGTATGCTCTACAGACTGAATCAGCCAGGTGCTCCAGCAGCTACACTTAAAAGTAGTCATCACAAAACTTTTTCCACAATGTGGTCTATCCCTAAGTGACTTGTGTGTCCTCCTGTCATGGCGTTCTTTTTTAGAAGAAATCTTGTGCTATAAAATTTTACTTAAAAACACTTGCTATTGGTTTACTGATAGTTTTCCATAAAAATTTGCATTTGAACTTACTACATTAAGTAATTTCCAGAATATGATGGACTCTTGGGCTATCATAAGCCCTTTTGGTAAAAACTAAAATTCCTTGAATTTAGTGATCATGTATTGAGAATCTTCTATGAGTCAGGCATTGGACTTACTATTGGAATTATAAAGATAAATAAGGTAGTTCTCGCTCCCAAGGAGCTTTCAATGTAGTCAGGGACGATAGGTAAAAACATAACAAAAATGCCAGGTGTTCATTGTTCTAGGTAGGCAATGAGGATGATAATTTTCCATGGATAGTGTACCATAAATCCCCACACTGTTGAAAAAGAAACCCCAACTCTATAGCTTTGAAACAACTATTATATAAGACTTCAAATTTGATGAAATAAAGGACACATTTAAAGTAATTTCTCTAAGACCCAAAGCATCTTGGTTGACCAAGTTGTGTGTAGCATTCCTACAGGGAATATGATATCCAGGAGCCTAGAAGGGAGACTAAAAAGTCTCAGAAGTAATAGAGTGACCATGATACTGATTCTGACTTAATCCTACCCTAACCCTTGCTTTCTTATCAGCATACCACATATTTCCACTGAA
Organism: Prionailurus viverrinus; assembly: GCF_022837055.1. Taxonomy (NCBI): domain Eukaryota; kingdom Metazoa; phylum Chordata; class Mammalia; order Carnivora; family Felidae; genus Prionailurus; species Prionailurus viverrinus. The sequence continues at coordinate 51,038,107 of NC_062572.1, forward strand.
CAAGCACCATGTCAGTGTCCTGATTTCTTTCTTCCTTCAGTAATATTAATAAAATTTTATTTTCTCTTCCCTCTCCTTTCCTCCTCTTCCTTTCTCTCTCTCTGCACCCCCCTCTCTCTCCACAAACATATGCACATATACACACATAGTATATATATAATATATATTATACATGACCATGGGAGATTTTACTCTTTAATTATCTCACAATTTGACATATAGAGTACCTTACAGTTGCTGACAGTTTTTAGCTTTCTTTCTTCCAATCTTATTTAATTGCATAGATTCATCACAGCTAATGAACTTCAAAACTGCAATGCTTACCCATTGGTTTAGTGCTCAAAGGTCAAAAGCATACAGGCATATCATGCAAGATAGTGATTGAAATGACTTTCAATTGCCTTATTTGTTCATAATTTGACCAGTGAAGACTGCTGGATTTTATAAATCATAGGAAGAAATCAAGACAATTCGCTTCATAAAGGGCCCATGCATTAAAAAAAAAAAAATCAATGATATTTGGCATTCTATCTAGGAGTCCATGAAATTGCCAACTGGTAGAATTTTAAGTACTGTCTTTACATACAGTGATATATCCATTCAGGAGCCTTCATCTGATTTCATTTTCATTTCACAATCAAACAGTAATTACTATGCTCTATCTGCAACTATTTACAATACATATCCAGCTATCATTGTGGTATTAGGCCATGCTTTTTATTCATTCTAGAATTTGCCAGAATGTTCTATGTGCTTTTTTTTCTTAGTAGAACTTTAAAAACTATTTTAGTCAAATGTGAGCACTCTTATGTGAAGTTTATGTGAACTTTTCATGAATACCTGTTCAACTTTATTTAAACCAAGCACAGATCCTTGGTAAATCTTATTTACATATTTCACAGTATCCAAACATCACTTCCCTGAAGCCTTTGCAATGATTTCAGGAATCGCAAGAGACCCTAAAGTCTTCATGTAAATTTGATTTGAAGAAGTGATTTAGCCCAGCATATAGCGGTCACCTCTCAAAGTGAAACCTTTGATTACGGGTCTAAACAAAGGCAGATCAATAGGCTTTAAATGCTTGTGATTTGGGAGTTGAGTGAAGAAGAATGTGTTTGTTTTGTTCTGTTTTTGTTTTTTTACTTAACAACTTAATGACAATAGTGTGGCTGAGAAAATTGAAAGAACTGAGAGTGAAGGCAGACAGAGCAGTGAGGAGCCTATGGCTGTGTCAGCCTGGAAATGATGAGGGTCTTGGCAACATAAATGAAAGAGAGATGATTTTTGCCAGGTAACGAGAAGGATGACTATTCAGGGCTTGGCAAATGACTTTAAATGGCTGTAGAGATGAATAAATCAGAAATGACTCTGAGATTCTGCTTCAAGGTCTTGAGCACAGCTAAGATTGAACTCATTACCTCTTCATAAATGCAGCTCCTCCTCCTGACTCCTGACATCCTCATCATCTCAGTCACAGAGGATCAATTTCCTCTAAAGTGCCCTTTTTACAGTACCCTCCTACCTGGTTATTCTGCTTTTAGTTTCTCACACCTTCCCAGATTGGTGTAATCCATAAATTGGAAATAGAGCTCATTTCCAGTGGCTCTGTGCATCTCCCTAGCTGGGTTGGCAATCCCCCATCATCTTCAGCCAATGAATTTGGAGAGTTTGGGGTTAGACAACAACAAATAAACAGGATGACAAATTGGTAGATATCATCATGATACATCATACAGTTTTCAAAGTATTTTCACATTTGATTTTTACAACAGCTCCCTAAAAGTAGGAGTTCCTTTACAATTATGTGTATGAGACTCAGAGATTTAACTCTCTTGCTGAAAATCACGTAGCTATTAAATTTTGGTAAACTTTAGTGGAGTTATAATGTAGAAATTTGCAATCATTAAATATTTCCTTCTTTTTCTTGAGACTCCAATTCCCCTTATTGGATACAATAGGTTATGAGGTCTAAATATGCCAGGATTTATGAGATTAATAACTAGAGATTATATGGACTTCAAATTTTTTCCAATCATGCTATGAACTTGACTCATGGTTTCTGCTGAAGTTTTGGGGTGATGGGGTTTGTGGGGTCTGGAGCCAATGACCAAGAAAGAATTCTTGAAGACGTCTTTGGTGCAAAAAGGTGATTTTATTAAAGCACGGGGACTGGACCTGTGGGCAGGAAGAACTGTACTGCAAGTATGGGGGGTGACCCTTTATGGAGTCAGGGGAGATAAAGTCAAGAGGGAGTTTCCAAAGAGTCTTTCACATGCTAAAAACTTACTGGAGACCTAGCTATCGTCAAGCTAAGGTTGTTTTCCTTCTAGCAAAGCAGTAATATTCAGACAGTAGGGAGTTCCTGGACTTTAGGCTATTGATGGAATTGCCTTTTTCTGGTAAACTGGTGGAGACTCTTAGTTTAACCATTTGTTGTTTGTTTGTTTGTCCTTTCCCATTTTGGGTAGCCAGGAGTGTCCAAGGAATATCACACATATCCCACCTTAGGTGGGGGGTGCTGTTAGCCTGAATTTTGCCCTCATGTTGCCTCATGTTCCTTACAAGTTTCCAAACTTTTCCTTTTGTATGCTATGAAAAGTTTCTAAGGCAGAATCTAAAAGGGGCACCTGGCTGGCTCAGTCAGTTAAGCATCTGACTTCACTTAGGTCATGATCTCACACTTTGTGGTTTCAAGCCCTGTGTCAGGCTTTGTGCTGACAGCTTAGAGCCTGCTTCAGACTCTATGTCTCTCTCTCTTTCTGCCCCTCCCCCATTCAGTCTCTCTCTCTCTCTCTCTCTCTCTCTCTCTCTCTCAGATAAATAAACATTAAAAAAACTTTTTAAAAATAAAATGAAAGCACTTATTTAATACTTCCCCGTCACCAAAAACCAGAATGAATCACTAGGCTTCCCATTCTCTAAGTTTATGTGACATTCAAAGTAGCTGGCATGATGTCATGAACAGCCCAGTTCCCCTCTCACCTCTGTCTACAGATCTCAGACTAGTTGTTTGATAATGGTAAAAATGAATATAGATTATCAATGGGTGAACATACCTCTTTCCACAATACTATTAAGTTTTTAACATTTGCTAAATGTGATCAGAATTACCAAATCAACTTCTTTTATGAAAACATTATATATCAACATCATTCAATTCTCCATTTATTTAACAAATATGTGCTGGGCATCTACACTGCTATACATGCTAGGAATTCAACGATAAGCTAAAAGATAAGGTTCCTATTTTTTCACAGCTTATATTTATTGGAGGAGACAAATAATATACAAATACCAACATTGCTGTTTAATATAATATTTCAGAGAATGATAAGTTCTATGAAGACCAATAATAAAAGCTAAGTCTACAGAGTTTGATCTGGGTGGGGAGGGTGGTTTGGGGGTTTTCCATGTTTTTAGTCAAGATGGTTAAGGAATGTGTCTCCAAGGAAGTGGCAATTTAATAAATCCGTGACGATCCATGGAAAAGTTTGGGGAAATGTTGGAAAAAGAAAAGATAAAGTTAAGAGAAAGGCTCTGAAAAGGAAACACTGAGTATTTGAGAATTGTGAATGAGCAAGAATGGAGTAAGAGCAGCATCAAATAGTAGAAACAAGTTCAAAGCGGTAGAGAAGGACCAGATTATGAGAGGTGTTTAGATTATAGAAGTGGTCAGAAGGCTGTGGTGATCAAATAAGGTCCCCCTCCCTCAGATATTCACACTCTAATCCCCAGAACCTGTGAATATGTTATTACAAATGGAAAAACATCTTTGTAGATATGATTATAGTAAGCATTTTGAGGTAGGGGGTTTATCCTGGATTATCTGGCCAGACCCAATATTATTACATGAGATATTAAACAACTTCTCTCGACTTTGGTTAGTGAAAAAGCGGTGATGACAGAAGCCGGATCAGAATGATGATATGTGACTGGCATTGAAAATGGAGGAATGAAGTCACAAGCCAAGGAATGTGGATGGATTCTAGAAGCTGGAAAAGACAAGGAAATGGATTCTTTCCTAGAGATTCCAGAGAGTAATGCAGCCCTACCAGCACCCAGATTGTAGCCTACTGAGACCTGTGTCAGATTTCTGATTTACAAAAATGTAAGATAATAAATTTGTGTGGTTTTAAGTCACTAAGTTTGTGGTAACTCTTACAGTAGCAGTGTAAATCCAATAGATGGGTTTTGAGCAAGGAGTGATATGCTGCGCATGACCCATGTTTTAAGTGGCAACCATGTGGAGAATATATTGTTGGGGGGGGGGGTACAAAATGGCAGCAGAAAGACTAGTAAAATGCTATGCTAAAAATAACTGTGGTTGTTTGTACTAAGGTAGCCAAGGTAATGGCAGTAATAAGTTGATAACATTTGGGATAAAATTTGGGTGTAAAATCAGCATAAAGGTGGTTTTCGAAGCCATAGGGCTAAATGAAACCATCCTGCTACACTGTCCAACACAGTAGCCAGTAGCAACATGTGGCTCTAAATTAAAATGAATGAAAATTTAAAAAATAAATATTTAATTCCTCAGGCACACTGGTCCCATTTCAAAGTTCTTAATAACCAAACGGGGCTAATGGCTATCGTATTGAAACAGCACAAAGAACCTTTCCAGCATTATGGAAAATTCTGTTGGACATGGCTGATGGTAGTAAGACAAGATAGAGAAGAAAAACAAAAAAGAATCAAAGAGAAATTCCTGGGTTATGCTTGTTAGCAGAGTCAGGGATAGGGTAAAGGAGCCAGCAAAAGAGACTAAGGAATGTCCAGGGCTTATCTTTTCTAAGATTTAAACTTACCATAATACAAATTAGGATAATACATTTATAATAGAAAATGTGATTGTATATGTGATTAACATAAATGTGGTTTCTGCATAGTTTTAGCTATTTAATTCACTTAATCTGGAAGTATTAACTTTCTTGGAGCTTCCAGTTGTTGTGAAGTCCATTTTAAAATGGAACCTTGGTGGGGGGAGGCCTGGGTGGTTCAGTCGGTTAAGCGTCTGACTTCGGCTCAGGTCATGATCTCGCGGTTTGTGAGTTCGAGCCTCTCGTCGGGCTCTGTTCTGACAGCTCAGAGCCTGGAGCCTGCTTCAGATTCTGTGTCTCCCTCTCTCTCTACCCCTCCCTTGCTCATGCTCTATCTTTCTCTGTCTCTCAATACTAAATAAACGTTAAAAAAATAAAAATAAAATGGAACATTTGTTGGGGCACCTGGGTGACTCAGTCAGTTAAGCATCTGCCTTTTGATTTTGGCTCAGGTCATGATTTCCTGGTTCATGGGTTCAAGCCCCATGTCAGGCTGTGTGCTGACAGCACAGAGCCTGTTTGGGATTCTCTTTCTCCCTGTCTCTCTGCTCCTCCCCCCTATTTCTCTCAGAATATATAAATAACTTAAAAATTAAAAAAATAAAATGAAGCTGTAGCTCTGAAGGACAGTCAGGAAAGCAGAAAAGCAATGAGGGCAGCAGTGGCATGGTGCAAGAGTAAAGTATTGCATCCTTCATAATTTTGTACTGGACCATCTTTGAAGGAAGAAGAAAAAGGAAATGAGAAGAGGAGCTGATGAAAAAGGAAAACTAAATTAGCTTGAGCAATAGAATTAACACATTTTCTCTGACCATTCCCAGACTCACACAAAGAAGCTTAAAGTTTTCTTTTCTAAAATTTTTCTTCTTATTTGATAATCATTTACGTTGCTTACAAATGATCACCAGCTGAAGATGTACCAAATATCTACTGTTCTTCAGCTGCAGTAAAACATTCAATATCTTAGAAGTGGTTGACCTCTGATACCATATTATTTGATGGTTTTGATGTGTCCTTGTAAAGATCAGGAAGAAACAAGAATCTCAACAAGAAGTCAGACCTTAGGTGAGAGACAAATGAGACTCTGAAACTAGAGGAGTGCTTTAAAAATTGGAGAGTCTGAGAGAGGAAGAAAGTAGTACAGGTAAGGGGAAGGGCGCCACCATTTTGATTGTTATAATACAGTATATATAATAGTTGTTTAACAAGCATTTCCTGACTTTATTCAGGTTTTTGAAGTATTTTTTCTGTTACAGAATAATGAGCAAAAATAGACTCAAGTTTGGCTTCCCTTCTATCTTGCTGACACCAAATAAAGTAAATTGAAAACAAGAACTCAATGAAATTAACTAGGAAATACAAAATTTGCTGAAAGAAGAGAAAATAATTAGCTATATATGAGCTTTCATTCAACACATATTCATTATTTACTCTTTGTCAATCCCTGTCCTTTGTTGCAAGACATACAATGAATGCAAGACACAGAGTTTTCCCCAAAGAAACTTGCATTCTACTCTATATAGAAGATTCTAAGGATACAAATTCTGGGTTTTTATCTTATCCAGAAAATTTCTCTTAAATGCATTCTTAAAGATACAAAAATTTCAGACCAGAGGGTGAATATTTGTCATGATCTCTAAATTAGTGCAAGACAATTTTTACATGATTTTTATTAACATATTATTAGGTTAAATCCCAAAGATATAGATAATTCCCTGTTTCTTCAATTAGATTTAGCCACTATCTCTATGGCAGTTTATATGGGAAGTTCTCCTATCAAGGTCTGGGTAATGAGAACATAGCCATGTCACTTAACTCACCATTGAATCATCAGCGATGTTATTCTCACTCAAATCTTTGAATACAGGAGACTACTTTACCCATAGTTATGTATCTATGTATCTATGTATTTATAAGTTGGCTCCCTGCCCAGTGCAGAGCCCAATGCAGGGCTTGAACTCACTACACTGAGATGGAGACTTGAGTTGAGATCAAGAGTCAGATGCTTAACTGACTGAGCCACCCAGGCACCCCACCCATAGTTATGAATTTAAAGGTTAAGCATTACATGTCAGTCAACCAAGAAATACATTGGTACATAGCCCAACTTTGCTCAGGTTATCTAATAAACTTTTTGTAGTTGTTCTTTCTCTACTTCTAACGTAAGGCAAATAGAGATGGAGAGAGTTTTCTGTCATTCCCTGTTTAGAGCATTCTTAGAAATTTCCTTCGCAGTATTTAGCAAAAAGTTAAATACTGTAGCTGTTCATTATGGAATATAAATTATCATGGTTACAGAACTGGAAGGAGATTGGAAGTGTTTTATATTTGGGATGGGATAGATGCCATAAATTAGACATTATGATAGAAGTAGATTATACTGAAATTGTGTGGCTCAAACTGGTATCCATAATTATCCTGGAACCACAGCATGGAAGGGACGGTTCTAGTGGCAGTAACTCTAACCAGCTTCTCAAATACTTCTATTGAAGATTATGTACTTTAGAGAAAAGGCCACTGACCTGGAATCAAGAGAGCTAAGTTCTAGCCTAGAGTAGTCAAAATAGCTCCATAATATTTGGGATAGTTTTCAACCTTCAAATTTGATCATTCTTTTACCTATCTTGTATTCTTACTTTCTTATTATTATTGGAAGAGATAACAATGGAAAGGTCATGCAAATTATGACATGGTCCACACCCTACAACTTAACAATGCTCAGGATACATTCTGTGCGTTTTGAATTTGGTTTTTCACTGTAGGTGATGTTTGTGTGGGTTTGCTCCATTGCAGACCAGAAACTGCAAAACATGCATAAGACAACACCTATTAATTAGAAATTATCTGGGGGACACCTGGGTGGCTCAGTTGATTCAGTGTCTGACTTTGGCTCAAGTAATGATCTCACAGTTCGTGAGTTCAAGCCCCACATTGGGCTGTCTGCTGTCAGCACAGAACCCACTTCAGATTCTCTGTCCCCTCTCTTTCTGCCCCACTCATACTCTCTCAAAAATAAGTGAAAACATTAAATAAATGAATGAATAAATGAATAAATAAATAAATGAATAAATAAATAAATAAATAAATAAATTCATCTGGGAAGTCTTGGCAGTGTCCACTTCTCCAGGTATATTTTGCCTCCTTAAGGGATTCTTCATATTGCTCTGTTGACCTCTTCCCCTTTGAAACTAGATATTCTCTTTCTCTGTCTCTCTCTCTCTCTCTCAACCACCACTAGTTTTTGTGGTGAGATAATGAGAATAGGACTTAACAGCATGGATTTTAGTGTCAGAAAAACCTGGGTCCAAATCCTGATTGCTCATTTACTAATGGTATGACCTTGGATCATTGCTTAACCTTCCTGAGGTTCTGAGTTTCCTAAGATTCTCTGTATGTAATGGAATAATATCACCTATTTAATAGAGCTCTTCTGTATATTTTTCCAGCTTTATTAAGATATAGTTGACATATAACACTGTGTAAGTTTAAGGTGTACCCATAATGAGTTTATATATATTGCAGAATGATCACCACAGTGTTAGTTAACACATCCATCACCTCACATAATTACCATTGTGTATTTGCAAGTAGTGAGAATTTTTAAAATCGACTCTCTTAGCAACTTTCAGGTACATAATTCAGTATTGTTAAGCGTAGTCACCATGCTCTACCTTAGATCCTCAGAACTTAATTTGTCTTATACCAGGAAGTTTTTACTCTTTCACCACTTTTGTCCACTTGTCCCAACCCTCTGCCATGGCAAATGACTGTTCTGTTTCTATGGAATTGTTTTTTTAAGATTCTACAAATAAGTGAGGTCATATAGTATTGTTTTTTCTCTGACTTATTTCATTTAGCATGATGTTCTCCAGTTTCACCCATGTTGCTGCAAATGGCAGGATTTCCTTCTTTTTATGGCTGAAAAACATATATATATATATATATATATATATATCACTATATTAATAATAGTAGTATTAGTAATAGTACTACCAGTAATAGTAGTATATAGTATATACTAATATATTAATTATATTATTAACACATTAGTATATATTAATAATTATATAATATCAATTAATTTTTATTATTTATTAATTAATTTAATTAACTATTGAGATATTGTTATAAAAGAAATAATATTTATTAATTATTTATTAAATAGTATTGATAAATTTTATTTTTGATATCAAATTTATATATAATATATTTATAATATATGAATGTATAATATATTTATATTATAATAATATAATAAATGTTATTAATGAATTATGAATAATTTATAATCATTAAATTCATTATAAAATAATAAAATTTTTATTATAAAAGAATTAATTTAATTATCAATTATTAATTATTATTTATATTATATAAATTAATCATAATTAATTAATCATGTTATATTAATTAACTATATTATTTACATTATATTATATTAATTACATTATATTTTAATTATATTTAATATTAAAATATATTTAATAATATATTTAAATTATATTTAATAATATATAAATATATTTAATACATTAACAATATTTAATTCTATTTAATTATATATAATATTTTATATATTTGTAATTATATATTTTATATTAATTTTATATTTACATATTATTAATTATATTAATATCTTAATAAATATATATTTATACATAAATATTATATATTATATATATTATATATCATACAACTACATATATAATAGTCCACTACACACACACACTACTTTTTCTTTACCCATTCATTTACTGAAAGACATAAGACATTTAGGTTGTTTCCATATCTTGACTATTGTGAATACTGCTGTAATAAATATAGGTGTATAGATATCTCTTCAAGACTGTGATTTCATTTCCTTTGGGTACATAACCAGAAGTGAGATTGCTAGATTATGGGGTAGTTCAATTTTTAATTTTGTGAAGAAACTTTATACTGTTTTCTCTACTGGCGATACCAACTTACATTCCCACCAACAATGTACAAAGGATCTCTTTTCTTCACATCCTCTCCAGTATTTCTTATTTCTTATCTTTTTGAAAATAAATATTTCAACAGGTTTCAGATGGTATCTCATTTTGGTTTTGACTTGCATTTCCCTGGTGATTAGTGATGTTGAACACCCTTTCATGTACCTGTTGGGCATTTGGTTACATTCTTTGTAAAAACATCTATTTAGATCCTATGCCCATTTTTTTTATTGGATTCTTTGTTTTGTTTGTTTTTTGCTACTGGGTTATATGAGCTTTTTGTATATTTTAAATATTAACCCCTTATTAATATATAGTTTGCAAATATTTGCTTCCATTCCATAGTTTGCCTTTTCATTTTGTTGATGGTTTACTTTGCTGTACAGAAGCTTTTTAGTTTGATGTAGTCCTGTTTGTACAATTTGCTTTTGTTGTTTGTGCTTTTAGTGTCATATCCAAAAAATCATGGCCAAGACAAATGTTGAGATTTTTTACTATATTTTATTCTAGAAGTTTTATAATTTTAGTTCCTTCATTTAATACTGTAATCCAATTCAAGGTAATTTTTGTGAGTGGTGTAAGATAGGGGCCCAGTTTTACTCTTTTGAATGTGGCCATCCAGTTTTTACAACACCACTTATTGAAGAGACTATATTTTCCCATTTAGTATTCTTGGCTCCTATGTCAAGTAGTAATTGATGGTATATGTATGCATATATTTCTATGCTTTTAATTCTGTTCCATTGATCTATGTGTCTGTTTTTTATTCCAGTACCATTCTGTTTCGATTACTATAGATTTATTGTATAGTTTAAAATCAAGAAGTGTGGTGTCTCTGGCTTTGTTCTCCTTTCTCAGGGTTGCTTTAACTATTCAGGGTCTCTTATGATTCTATATGAATTTTAAGATAATTTTTCTGTATCTGTGAACAATGTCATTGGACATTTGACCCAGATTGTATTGAATCTATAGATGGTTTTGGATAGTATGAACATTTTAACAATATTAATTCTTCTAATCCATAAACACAGGATGTCTTCCCATTTATTTGTGTTTCTTCAATTTCTTTCATCCATGTCTTACTGTTTTCAGTGTAGAGATCTTTCATCTAATTGGCTAAATTTATTTCTAAGTACAATATTGGTTTTGATGCCATTGTGAATAGGATTCTCTTCTTTATCCCCTTTATTCCTTTGTTGTTAGTGTGTAGAAACACAACTCATTTTTATATGTTGGTTTGTATCCTGAAACTTTACTGAATTCATTTATTAGTTTCAATAGTTTTTGTTAAGAGTAGAGTTTTCTATATATAAGATTACATCATCTGCACATAAAGACAATTTTACTTGTTCCTTTCCAATTTCGATGTTTTTTATTTCTTTTTTGTGTCTGAATGCTCTAGCTGAGACTCCCAACTCACAGGCTGGTCTTTGCAATTTGGTAGGCGATTGATTGGCTGTGTTCCAGTGTTGAGTGAGGTCACAGGTTGGGTTCTCTGTTTAGGCAGGACCCCTACCTGTACCCTGTAGCTGGTGGGGCTGGAGACTGTGTTCTGCATTAGGGTGGGGTCACTGTCTATGTTTTCTGGGAGGGTGGTGTCCCAGGTTACTTCAGCAATTTGGCAAGGCCATAAGGTGGGATCTGTTGCTGGGCAGGGTTGTAGGTTAAGTTCTCTGGCTGTAGGCTGAGCTTTGAGGCTGTCCACTTTCTCTGTCTAGACCCTTTTGTTATGTGGGACCAGATGCTATGCTTAACAGTTAGACAAGGTTGCTGGATTGACTCTGTATATGAGCAACCTTTAGGATGGGCTTCACCGCTAACCAGATTCTCTAGCTAGCTTCTTGGTGACAGGCCACTGGAGATTATGCTCAGCAGTTGAGCAGGTCTGTGATCTTGCTCATCTGCCCAGAGAGACTGTAGGATGGTGCTCCTTGGTCACATCCACAAATGTGGGCATCTGTTGTCATACTTCTATTGGGACAGGGCTAGAGGTTATGCTCAGCAGTTGGGTAGGACTTTGAGCCTTGTTCCTTGCCCAGATGATATAGAATGGACTCCTAGGCTGGTATGGCTTGCTGGCTGGGGACCCAAACCAGGCAGAACTGCCAACTGAGCTCCTCAGCTAGACAGAGCCATTGGCTTGGCTTTACCGATGGGAGGAGCCAATGGCTCAGGATATCTGCTGGGATATCTGCTCACCAGCAGCTCCAAGCAGAAGTGCAATCTGCCAAGATTTGAGCTCTGGTTTCTATAAGCCCTGTCCCCCTTCTTCATCTCTATCTGATCCCCTGTAGTCAAGCCCTGTGGATTCTCCCATTGATCCTCATGAAGCGAGACCTGAGTGTGCCACCTAGGAAGCACCTTGTAATGCCGGAAGAGCTACATGTCCACCTTGGGCTCTTTTTTCCCACTGGAGGAAACCAGAGGCCCAGGAGTGCTTCCTCCCTGAGGCTATACTGGCCTGGAGGTGGGGCAATGCAGTCAACATGAAACCACTCTTCATACCCTTCCAATGTGGTCCTTCTCAGTCTCTCTGGGTGTGTTTCAGTCTCACCTCCAGGTTCTTGAATTTTCACTATAGCCTCTTGTTTATGAATAGTTGTTAACTCTTCTTCTGATGAGGAGGGCTTAAGTTGGGAACAACCTATGTTGCCATTTCGATGACATTATTCTGTTCTGAGTATTAAAATGAACAGTTCAGTAAACCATTTAGTGGAAGAACAAGCACATTACATCTATTACTATTATTATATGCGAATTCTCTCCTTCTGGGCTCACTATGGAACAGATACTTCTGAAGTAGCTTTTGTACCACTCATTCTGACAAAGAGATACCATCCTATTGGTATTTAGACATATTTTAACATGATTTTTCTTGTCCATGCTATTACTAAAGAAGTTAAAATATTGTAAGTATGGCTAGTTATAAATTTATAATTAGTATAAAGCTAAAGTAGTGCTAAAAATTATGCCAACATATATCTATATTCTCCTTTGGCTTACACATAAAATGGAGCAAGAACAGCTTGGTCCTTCACTGACTTTTCTCTTGGATGTTCTAGAAGCCAGTCTTTCCTACCTCTTGTTTTTATTCCTGTATTTCACCATGATTCTCTCCCTCCTGCCAGCCTCCCCACCTGATAACCACACATGCAAGTACTCACACAGTGAACAAATACCCACGCATAGGGTGGAATGTGAATAAAAAAAGAAGATAAGTTCAAAGCAATGGCATGAAACTCAGAACCTAAGCAAACTCATATTCTTGAACTTGTGTTCAACCTTGTTGGACACAAGTAACAGGGACCTTCACAAACTGGCTCCATTAAAAAGTGGCAAGAGAAAGATTCTTGTACTTCCAGAAAGAAAGGAAGTGATCAAAGCAAAACAAAACCCACAAATGTCAAAAGGACACTAGAGTCAACTGAAAAGCTCCCTCTGGCCAAAGATGAAAAATTATGTGCCGTAAAATATATGGCACAGTATTGGGTTATAACCTAAAGTATAAAATAAATATCCATGACTCTCTCTCTATATCCATTGTGTGGATATAAATAAATGATTGAATAAATAAGACAAGTCTCTCATGCACAAAGAGTACAAATAATATATAGAGATACTCTACCCTCAAGAAGAAGGAGCATAATTCCCTACTCTTTAAATGTGGCTACTCAAAATGTGGACTCCTTTGAAAGGGTACAGTGTGAACAGAGCAGAGAAAGAGTAACTTTACAGTGAGGGAAACCTGACAAACATTGCCTTGTGCAGGTGACCAAGGTCAATGTCATCAATGCTAAGTCATTTGATAGCATGTACCTTTGATGATATGATGACAATGGTACTTTATCTCTGCGATCTTCCTCTCAAAAACAGATGACTTTAGTGTAATCATGAAAATAACAGACAAATCCCAATGAGGACACATTCTACAAAATATCTGACCAGTACTCCTCAAAATTGCTAGAGTCATTCAAAGCAAGGAAAATCTGAGAAATCGTCAGTCAAGAGGAGCCCAAAGAGACAGGACAATCAAATGTGATGTGGTGCTTTAGATGGGATCTGGAACAGTTTTTAAAACCAGGTCAAAAACTAAGTGTGCACTTTTAGTTAATAATACTATATCATACAGTTCATTCACTGTAACAAAAGTTCCACACTAAGGTAAGGTGTTAATAATGGGGAAAATTGGGTACACGATATATAGGAACCCTCTGTACTATCTTTGTAATTTCTCTGTGTATTTAAAACTGTTCTAAAAAATAGTTTATTAAAGAAAGAAGTAGAGGGGGTGAAATATGGCTGCTTGCTAAAGTGAAAGGGAGTCTTTTGGAATCACAGGTAGGACTCATGGCTGTTCCCATGAAACCAGGGCTAGGGAACAGAGAGCAACAAGGAGCAAGGTTATCCTTTTCATTTTTCAGTGACTACATGGTATGCCATCTATGCTACCTTTGGCATATTGGCTGCCCTTTCACAAACTGCTTCGTCTCACTACGAACTATGCACGTGCTCCACCATAGATGCCCTCCCTAACCTCTCAGTCACCACACCCGTTAGCAAGCACCTCAGCTGCCTTAATTCAATTTGTTTTCTTCAGAGTAGATACAGAATCCCATTAGTTGCCAGCCAGCCAGTGGCTTGTCTGTCCTTGAAACAGGTGTACAACCATAGTCCAAATAGTCTTGTTGTGGGGATACAGGGCCACGTGGTAGCCTCTTCTAATCTCTCAAAGAGAAAGTTCTTGAAATAGGTAAGGATAAAACAATGGAGGATAATAGGATGGGTTTGGTACATGTGACAAAAGCATAAAACACACAGACACAAACACACACACACATATATGTATGTATCTATATATATATGCTATAAATTATGAAGTATAATATAAAGAAACAACAGAAATCCTCACTATATGTTGTCACAATACAGCTGTGTGCCAAGGACAAAATCTTCATATCATCAGATACTAAACATAGATGTAACTCATGAGTCTGAAGTATTCGGCAGATGTGGGCTAGGCTCGGCAAGCTGGTCATGCATCCATAGTCATCTGTGGGTAACTGCCAGAATAATCTTGTCTGGTGGTTGGCTGGCTGTCAGCTGGGCCAGGCTAGCTTAGACATGTTCTCATGGAAAGTCACAGGGGCACTTTTAAAAGGGCACTTTTTAAATGGCAGGCACTTTTAAAAACCTTTACTTGCATCACAGCTGTGAATATGCACTGGCCAAGTCAAGTCACGTGGTGCAACTCAGGATCAGGGGTAAGGAAAGTATACTCCGTGAAATGCTAAGGATTGCTGGGTCACATTGCAGAAGATGTGGAGGCTGGGTCACATTGCAGAGGGGGTGGGGATGGTGAAGAATTTGGATCATTAATACAATCAACACACCACATAAAGGCAACATCTAAGTAATCAGATGGTGGGATTAATTGGAGAAGCCCACCCAGAGGAAGGGATTTTGAATAAGTGTTTAAACCAAGTTATAGGAGAGCACATACAGGTGTATTCATCATCTGGTCTGATTTAAAAGTATCTCTACTTTTGCTATTATGGACAAAGGGATCAAAAGAGGACAGGATGTTGCAGCTTCTATGTCCCGGAGTGAAATTATGATTCAGTTATTAACTCTGCGGCTCAGTAGCCCAAAGAAGTAATGTCGCATCCTTCGATTTGGCCTTATCTATTGTGACAAGGCTCCGGGGAGCTGATGCGTATGAAATTCATTTCATGTCTCATTCACAGAATGCCTGAGTTTTGAAAACACCTTTATGATGTTTCAGGTTTCAGTTACCTGGTGTGTGATCTCACAAACTCACAGCCTTCAAAAGAAAGAACATTAACTTCTCCTCAGAAGCTTGAGGTTCTTTGTTACAGGAAACCCAGGAGGCATCATTCCAGGAGAAACACACAGGAGCACATAGGTCACGTTTGATAAAATGCCATATATTTCTAAGGGCAATAGAAATATGTATTTTATGCAAACTCAAAGTTGAATAGATGGTATAGGTTTAGATAAAACAGATTCAAATCATCCTTATACAGAATACATTAACAAATAGAGCATAGTCTTCCCCCATCAGGATTCTCAAAATACTTCGTATAAATAAGAAAAGTGGCATTTTTTTACCAAGGAATCAAATAGAAAAATAAATGTGCAAGTAGGACAATAACATTTTTAGAATCTAATAGGAAAAATAAAATTACATCTTCCTTCCATTAAATGAGAAAAGAAAGAATATGCAAAAGATATGAACAAATGTGTAACTTCCTCCATTCCTTCTGCAGTACATTCCCAGTGTAATTTATCAGGTTTACTTCTTTCCATGCTTACCACAAACCACAATAATTAGACCTGAATTTTCCTGTTGTTTTTTTTTTTTTTCACTTCCAACAATCTGTTGAGAATAGGGCTAAGTAGTGAATGCTTGGCATTCCAGTCACACCCATGGCAGACATCACAATTTCATCTGGGGGCTCTTTTTACCAGAGGCTGGACCAGGTCTCTAATCCACCTTCACTCATTCTCTTGGTTAACTCCACCCTGGGATTAGAAGTAGCAACATGAGGAAACCATTTTGCCCTCCCTGACCCATTATTCATTCCTCCATCTGTGCTAATTTAGCCAGCTCCTACTCAGCCATCAAATTTCAGCTCACTTACCACCTTTCCTGAAGCCTTTCCTGACTGATCATTGTTATTTTGATACATCACCTCCATATTCTCAGAAAATCCTGGGTATACCTCAGTGAAAGAGCTATTTGCACTGTATCATCTGCATTTAGTTCTCTATCTCACACACCAGTCTATGAAAGAGACATAAGAAACAAAGAAGAGAGAACAACTAAACTGTGTTTTGTCTGTTGATGGCAATGAAATCTCACAGCACAGTGCATAGAACGTGGAGCCTAACAATTTTGGTGAATGTGTGTGTGCCTGCAGGGTGAACGAGGGAGGGACTGAGTGACTTAGAAAGTGAATGAATAAGAAAAGGAAAGGCCCAGGGCGCCTGGGTGGCTCTGTCGGTTGAGCCTCAGACTTTGGCTCAGGTCATGATCTTGTGGTTGGTGAGTTAGAGCCCTGCGTCGGGCTCTGGGCTGACAGCTCTGGGGCCTGGAGCCTGCTTTGGATTCTGTGTCTCCCTTTCTGCTCCTCCCCTGCTCACACTCTGTCTCTCTCTCTCAAAAATAAAGATTAAAAAAAAAAATTTTTTTTTAAAGGCAAAGGAAAGGCCCATATCTGCGTGTTTTTATTCATTCTCCTCACCCAAAAAATGACCAACTGTTGGTGACATTTTTCAGAGCTTATTTGTAGCAACAACAGTCCAGCTAAGAAATACCAGCCTCACATAACATGTCTCCAAAATTCTTGGGCTAGGGTGAGGGGTTGGAGAAGCAGGGAGGTGCTGACAGAAGAGGTTTTATTTTTGGCTCCATTGAAATCAGGGAGGCTTGAGGTTTATTTATTCAGGCAGCCCAATGGCACAACCAGAGCAACGGGGCTTGGAATCATTGGGAGATTGCAGCTTACCTGTATCAGGTTACTTAAAATTTTAAACCTCAGTTTCTGCCTTTGTATACTAGGGATAATAAGAACCACTTTCTAGAATATACTCTGAGGTGCTGTTGTGACATGACAAGCCACCTAGATCACTGCATTCCTCTTAATCAGGGGGACGCTCTGATATCGGCAGAAACTTCACAGCTATCGGAGGCCACAGAAGAAAGTTGGTACACCTTCCAGCATTATATTATTTAAGCAGACGGGGGACATATTACTTTTGTATTGAAATAAACATGTATATTACATGTATAGAATGCAAAATTCTCATGAATATTTATAACGCTCATGAATATTTATAGAACATCATAGGACTTCAAAGACATTTCATGCTTGGGTCAGGGAGCAACAGACTCTACTCTGAATCACTCAAGGATTCATACTTACTGTTCTCCGCTAACTTTCTAAGTTAGAAAAGTCGGGAAAGCCCTGATTATGGTAGATGATTTCAAACACCTCCAAAGAGCCTATAACTGTGTAAGGTGGTCATAGCTTTAAATTTTAAAATTATATATTTACAAATTTTTCCTTAGAAATGAGTCCTGTGATTGGGTCCTGCTGATAGATCCAAATCCAGTAGTGGATATGTTGTCTTATTTTATAGCCCATGTGTGGGATTCTTCAAGTATATTTACATAATTATTTCCCCAAGCATCTAATTAACTTCTTTTTTTGCCATTCATGAATGCAAACCGCATCTCTTCTTGGCAGATCCCAATAAGTAAACAATAGGGATGAAGAGGAATGTTATACTTTCTGCTCAGGCAGACTAATACATACAACAGTGGTAGAAATTCAGCTTGCAGAAAAAATAAATTGGAACTCAGCTAGTGGGGAAGAGTTTTCAAACACAGCATGCACAAGATGTTATTCTATGTTTGCTTTTAGGATTTGAGAAGCAATTCCATGTTGGTGTTTCGTGAGAATGAGAAATCGCCACCACTGTTTAATTTCATATAGCCAGCAGACTCCTATAATATGCGACCAGATTAATAGAGATGCTTAAAAGACAACAATATGTTTTTAGCTACTACACACACACCCGAATGCCCTCCCTTTACACACAATATAGATTTGGTTGATTGTTAAAAAGTTATGATGTTAAAAGCCATAGAGCCAAAGTATAGAAGAGAAATTTAAGTATAAAAGTACTATAAATACAGAAGCCAAAGTATACAAGATAAATTAAGAAGAGAGAAAGCAAAGATTTTTCAAGGTAGAACTAAAATTTACTATGAAAAATACCTGACAAGATGTGGAATAAGCAGATTAAAAGTATATTTGCATTTTCCCAGATTCTATCTGCACCTGCTTCTAATTTCGTTTGTAATTGTCAAATTTCTGTTTCATGTTCCTTGTGCGAGAGGTTTTTGGCTGCTTAGAGAGCATTTGTATTGTGCTCGTATTTCTAGGGCTGTTTCCCATTAAAAGAAACATACAGATAGAATAGGAAGACCTTAGGGTATCAGAGTCTGGAAAAGTTTTAAATATCATTACTGTAGTTTGCTCTGAGTTCTGAAACTGAAAAATAGATCTTAGAACCAACACTTTCATTTTTACAAATTTGTTCCAGAGACCTAACTATCTTGTGTCATCTACAAAAGTCCTGTCTTCCGGTTTACCTGGAAAAACTGATTTGGCTACAGATAATTATGAGAAAGCCTTTTCTTTCTGTTCAAGACCCAGAGAATGCCTTTAAAAAAAAAAACAATTTATTTTACAGGCTCACCTGATTCACTGATAAAGGAATACTCATGCTTGATAAGTACTTTGGGCCTGATGATAAATGCTGTAGTTGGGTATTATCTCTATTCAAGTGCACAAAACCCTAGAGAATGTACTGATGGCTAAGACTGCATTACGTGAATAAGGCTTTCGTGCAACTTCAGTGGTCTGCCTGATGAAATGGCTTGCTTGATCAAACTGTCAATGAGATACCTATAATTCAAATACCAATGACCATTTGGCTGTTGAGAGATTCTTAACCCCTATTATGACTTCTAGATGAATAATCTAATGCCAGGGTCCAAAGACACTGAAATTGTATCCTGTACTCTGGTCTCCTTCACCTCTCAGGACAGATTGCCACCAACATCCAGGAGGAAGAGAAAGAGAATATTACAGAGGAACTAGCGTCCACTTAACCTGAGCCACATGGTTTTAAAGACATCTCTTCTGAACTGTTAGGAGTAACGCATACACAGTAAAACTGCCTAAAGAATGAATATTGGCCAGTATACTCAAAAGTATCTAATTCAGGGAGCAAACAATGCTAAAATTATCTGCCTGGATTTTAAGTTGTCAATGCCTTAACCCTTTTCAAAGAGATGCACACTGAAAATTGAGCCAAGCCTGCGGTCAGATGAATACTGGAATCCTTGAGGGATCATCTGGAATGAAAACATCACACTCAATCAAGATCTAGAGTAGTCTGGATTTATATTCCATATATGCCTTAATAGATGTGTGAAGTTTTTTTTTTTTAAGGTTTCAGATTGATCTGCTTTACATGACACTGAAAAGATGCATTCAAAATAATCAAGAGCTTTAGGCATAATTCAAATTTAAGTGGCATTGAAATGACAGTAACAGTGAACTCAGCAGGCTATCTCTCTAGTATAGCTCTGTTCCTTTCCTTCCAATATGGATGCATCCATTTCAGGTTCTTCGACGAAGCCACAAAATCAGGTGCTTACTCTGGTAAACAAATGTTACCACGTGTTTCCATTTCTACAGAATTGTTGTCATGGTGGAGATTTTTAAATACATTTTTTAAATGTTTATTTATTTTGAGAGAGAGTGTGTGTGTGTGCAAGCAGGGGAGGGACAGAGAGAGGGGGAGAGAAAGAGAATCCCAAGCAGTCTCCTCACTGTCAGCACAGAGCCCAAAGCAGGGCTCGAACTCACGAACCCTGAGATCATGACCTGAGCTGAAATCAAGAGTTAGATGCTTAAATGATGGAGTGACCCAGGTGCCCCATGGTGGGGATTTTAAACGACTTGTCCTTTTAGCAGGAAAACAATTGGCATGGCTGGGCAGAAGGACAAGGAAAGGCCCTAACACAGGAGAGTTTCCTTTCTTCTGAGAAACAGGAGGAACAGGAGATGTGTGGGAGGAGACCCTGAGACTCCCATCCTGTACGCCCTGTCACTGAGTGACTGAGATCCTCACAAAGGCACTTTGTCAGCACTTCTTTCTGCTTCCCTCCTCCTGCCATTGAATACATCTACACACTTCCAGTTTTCCAGCATGTTAGCTATTGCTACCCTTTCTCATTCTTCCTAGACTGCTTGCTTGCTTTCTTTTATTTATTTATTTATTTATTTATTTATTTATTTATTTATTTATTTATTCTCTGCTGCTAAAGAAAAAAACAGTGTTCATAATGCTTGCTAAAGAGGATAGACTTTATTCAGGGGATCTCTGCAGAGGGGGTGGGTGGTTTGCAGTAAGGGGGAGGGATGGAGTTCAATGCCTCATACAACAAGGACAAGAGAAGCAGAGTTGGGTTAGTGGGTGGGAAATTATTCAGAGGAAACTAGCTAGTGAGAGACTCTTGCTAGAATGATGCATTAGGAATCTTGCTGAAGGCAGGCTAGAGGATAAGATATCAAGGGTGGGATATTTCTCTAAACTGACCCAGCAAGATTTTTGCTAAAACTGGACTAAAGGGGCCACAGACAGAGCCCAATGTTGGGGCCTTGAGGGCTTAGAGGAGCCTGACTAGAGTCAGGTCAAGGAAAGAAATGTTGTCATCTAAAATAAAGCCAACATTGGGGCACCTGGGTGGCTCAGTTGGTTAAGCATCCGACTTGATTTCAGTGCAGGTCATGATCCCAGGGTCATGAGATAAAGCCCACATTGAACCCCCCAGTCAGCTCCATGCTGGGTGTGGAGCCTGCTTAAGATTCTCTCTCTCCCTCTTCCTTGCTCCTCCCCCACTCCCTCATGTGCACATGTGCTCTCTCTCTCTCAAAAAATTAAAATAAAATAAAATAAAATAAAATAAAATAAAATAAAGCCAATGGTCCTTAAAGCTCTGCCTTCCAGCAGTGCTCACAGGAAAGGCACTCTCCATGAGATTCCCTTGCCCTTATAGGGACTAGTGTTGTCCTCAATGTCTGAGCACAGTCGTAGCCTACACACTGGCTGGAATCCTAGGTAAAACTGCCGATTCCAAACTAAGGCACAGGTATTTTTGTTTCCATTTTCTGCCACATTATTTCAGCAGAAACCTAGAGTCATCTTCATTCTTTATTTATATCTTTATTGCCTCCCACCCCCAATGTGTTAGCTGTTTCTCCACATTCTACCTCCAAGATATTTCTCAAACATTTTATTTCCCATGGCCACCATCTGAAATCATCTCACTGTCTTCTCTTTCCTAGATTCCTACAACAGTCTCTCAAATGGCCTCACCACTTCTTTTCTTATCCCTTTCTATTCCCTCCAAAATTTTCTACTCAGAGGTGGGAAAAATGGTATTTTTGAAACAAAAGTTGGATCATATCATTAAGAGAAAAAAGCCTTCATTGGACTTTCCATTGCACTTATCATATAATCCAACTTCTTGCCTTGGTCTATAGATCCATGCAAGACTTGACCTCTGTTTTTCTCTTTAACTCATCTTGTTCCAATCTTCCTCTAGTTTTTTTGGTCCAGTCCACCACACGCCTCCTTTTTTTTCCTTTGAGTCTCAGGGTAAATGTCCCCTCTAGAAAACATCCCTAGAACTGTCTGTTCTTCTCTCTCTCAACTCATTTGTTCTTTTCACAGCACTTGTTAAACTTGCATATTATATGTCTGTCTTTAACTTGTTTTGTTGGCTGCCTCCCCTCGGAAACAATTAGCTTCATAAAGACTATCACCTATCTGTCTTATTCATTATTGTAAAACTTGTCTGATACAAAGTAGATACTCAATAACTATTTTATGAATGAATGAATGAATGAATGAATGAATGAATGTCTCTAGGGCACTTCCCCAAAGTCCCTTAGATGAGTATTTCTAGTTAGAGTACTGTAGTCTTGGGACATCTAGGTGGTCAGTCAGTTAAGCGTCTGACTCTGGACTTCAGCTCAGGTCACGATCTCATGGTTCATGAGTTCAAGCCCCATATCAGGCCCTGTGCTGACAGTTTGAAGCCTGCTTAGGATTCTCTCTGTCTCTTTCTCTCTGCCCCTCCCCTGCTCTAGTACTTGTGTGTGCTCTCTCTCTCTCTCAAAGCAAATAAATAAACAAAAGAGTACAGTAGTCTTATTCAAAAACCTTTTTGTCTTTGCTTTTAGAGAGGTTTAAAATTATTTTTAACAAATATCAAATTCCACACTCAACTTCTGGAACCATATTCAAATTAAGTTCATTAATGAATATAGTGGTTAATGAGGTATGGATGGCATGAGTAAATGGAGAAGACGTGTGTGTTCAAAGAAATCTATTTTTATAAAACTATTTTAGTCTGCTTTCCATATTGTGGCACAATCTTGCCAACAAATAAAAATTCCGTGTTTACTGTTATACCCAGAGTGACTCCAGAGTTACCTGGGTTCTAATAGTGACCCAATGGTGAAGTAGACTTGCTCTTCCACAACCTCAAGTGTGATTAGGATCGAGCCTGCCCTGAGGTTGTGTCTGTTCCGGAACTGTCTCTGCCAGAGGTAATGATCAGCAGCGAGGGATGGCCAGTGCAGGGCTCAAAATGCTCTGCAAGGCCAAGACAGCTGGCTGAGGCAATTTGGCCTCTGACAGAAGATTTGGCAGGTGCCTGAGACACACACAGTGGATTACCTGCCCTTTCCTAAAATAAATTCGGTACCAATCAGCATTTCTCTAGGGATAATCATGAAATTGAAGCCATGATCATGTCATCAAGTATCCATCTCAAGAGAATCCAAATTATGCAACCTGTGTCACCCTGGAAGGTTCAGTCACGTACACATTCAGGGCAAACTTTTTGGATGAATTGCAGCAGCTGCTTATCCTAAAAAGCTGAACATAACCTTCATAAGCAGCTCCTTGCACTCATTCTTTCAAAGGTCATATCACAGTTTCTGTTATTAATGAGGAATTTTAGGTAACCTTTATGGAAGGGGTAGTGGTACAGATGTAGGTAAACTGTGCTCTCATCATGAGGTTTTATTTCCATTTGCAACCAGTCACCTTTTTAAGATAAAAGCCTCATTTGAATTAATTGTAACAGGTACCACCAGTTTATGTGACACTAGGTTAGTGAATGTGATTAATATTTCAAACACCTTAAAAAGGGGTAGTACTAAAGTACTTTCTGTAGAAATATCTCTAACAGAAGATTGCCCACTATTTTTTACCATTTGCTCAACTGTATTTTTTTCTTGAGATTAATAGAACCCAGTTACTATAATTATCTCTCATATTTGACTTTTAAGGATTTCTTTTCCTCTAGCTCCAGTTTAGTTTTTTTTTCAAAATAAAATGCCACAAATTGAATATGATGATGCAGATTTAGTCATATAAAATAAATGATAATGAGACTATAGCCCAGTATAATGGAGGGGAAATTAGATATAAAATCAGAGCTATATTCATATTAAATGAAATCTTAAGTTCTTTGCCAGGCCTCTGTGTGATTATTAATGGAGTAGATGATCCTTACATTCATCTAAACACTACGGTAGCTTTGGGAAATCTTGGGATCAAGTTTGAAAGAAGAAGCAAAGAGAAGAACAAACTGTTACGCCAAATTCATAGATTAACAAGAATTTGGAGGGGAGAAATCTAGGGAAACTGAAGACGAGAGATGAGAAGGAAGAGGAAGAAAGAAGAAATAGAAAATAACCAAATGAGTGATTAAGGAACAATCTCAACTGGTAGGGTGGGTAAAAGACCTTTTAGGGAACAGCATAGAAGTTTTTTGTGTGTCTCACGTCCATAAAATACAGCCAGACCAACACTAAACCATCCTGCACACCAGAAAACTGGTTGGAGGATTAACACAACAATCTGCACAACCTGAACCACAGAATTCAGCAGGTATGCAGCACAGAGAGCTGAACTTGGGGAGCGAGAACCCGCGGGGAAGGAGGTGCTTTTGGGGGCGGAGAGAGGACAGAGATGGGGTGGAGGAGAATACAGGAAAAGCCCTCCACCCCAAAAGCAGCTGGAGAGAAAGTGGAAAATTGGAAACAGCCGTAAGGACTAAACTAAAAAGGGAGAAAGGAGAAAGGAGAGGGTTTAAATTCCATTAAGACCGTAAAGAAAGGGAGCTCAAAGGCTGCAACTCTGCAGCTCCATAACTGGCGGTGCTCTGGTGGGAAGGGAGAATTCCCAGGAATAGAGTGGGATTCGGGAGGTTCTCGGGCCACATGGGGAAAAGCGGTTCCACTGCTGAAAGGACATTTGGTAGAGACTGTTGAAGCCACCTGGTCCCAGCGGACCCCAGAAAACGGCTACATTCGTTGTTGCAGGAACAAGGTCATTAAGGGTGAAGCCCGGTGCCAGATGTGTGTTGTGATTTTCAATAATCCCTGAGGAGCTCCTGCTACACTGTCTCCCAAACTTTTTCTGGGGCAGGCTGGCACCTGGGCGCTGTCTTGGGGCACCGGCAGCAGCAGGGTCCAGCAAGTGTTCCTGGGTGCAGCCGGCACCTGGCCATTTCTTGTTGAGAACCTCCCACAGAGGGGCAGAACGGGTCAAAGCTGCAGTCTTGCAATAGTAAGGGGCCAGGGAAAACAGCCGCATCTGAGACAAAACTCAGGAGAGAAGTATTGCCTGGGGCCTGGGCACGGACAGTGAAAAGGTGGGGAGTAGATGAAAGCTGAAGACAGAAGACAGGTGTGCAATTGCTTATCGGCAAGAAGAGAGTTCCAATACTCGAGACTGGGTAGATGGGTGAAGCCATTTTCACTGCTCCCGCGCATATGCGTATGCACCTCTGAGCACCACAACACTCCACCCCAGTAGGCTAGCAGTGCCATCTACTGGAGAATGGAGCCGTTACACTGAGCCCCAGCCAACTGGGCCAACCTCGCTCTTCAAGAACACAAGTCTCACCACCTACTTAATTTATGGACTATAAAGTGCCTCATAGTCTGACTTCTAGGGGAAAACAAAGTAATCTCAGTCCTATTTCAATCTGTCAGGAGGTCTATCTATTCAATTTTCTTTATCTTTTTTTTTCTTTTTCACTTCTTTTCTTGAATACAGAAAGAAAAATTCATTTCTATTTTCAATTTCTATTAAAAATATTTTTCTTTAATTTTTTTACTATATTTTTTACTTCTGTATAATTTTTTTCAAATTATATTCTACTTCCATCACTTTATTTTAGTCTACTTCAGTGTATTCACTTTTTCAAAATTTCAAATGATTTCCTTTTTTTCTTTTTCCTTTTTTGTTTCTTTTCTTTTTCTTGAATGCAGAAAGAGAAAAACTTCGTTTTTGCTTT